>NC_079514.1:51111242-51121331 GCF_000801105.2 Raphanus sativus | reverse complement strand
GCTTATTATGAAATCAAATATTTATTATTTTTCTATTTGTTTCTCGCAAATTTACACTTAAATTTTCATGATCAATCTAGTTATATAAAAATTTCCTCAATACCTTTAAAAACTTATGTTTTAAACTTAGACCAAAACTTATGTTTTAAACCAAAAACAAAAACAAAAACAAAAGATTTAATTGCTAGGTTGACTAATAATAACTTAGTTCATAAGTGTTAAAACAAATAAAACGTAGTATCTCTAACGATCTTAAAAGACAATATATATTCTATTTGTTTGTCACAAATTTACACAAGTTCATAAGTTTTAATGATCAATCTAGTTATTTTCTAATAACCTTAAAAGTATGTTTTAAATCAAAAACAAAAGAGAAACTTTTTATATTTGCTACATTGACTAAAAATAACTTAGTGATCATAAGTCACAAATTTACCACATAAGTTTTAGTGATCAATCTAGTTATTTTCTAACAACCTTAAAAGTTATGTTTTAAACCAAAAACAAATGGGAAAGTTTTTCTATTTTCTACATTGACTAAAAATAACTTAGTGATCATAAGTGTTAAATCAAATGAAACATAGCATCTCTAACGATCTCAAAAACAAGATGTATATTCTATTTGCTGTCACAAATTTACACATAAGTTTTCATAATCAATCTAGTTATATAAATCTTTTCCCAAAAAACCTTGAAAAATATTTTTTTTTCTTACAAAAAAAGGAAAAGAGTAACAGATTCTTAATATGTATCTTTTTCTTAAAAAATGATTTAGAAAAACTCTTTCATGTGAGTTAAAAAGAATGTTTTAGGAAAAAAACAAGAAAAGGAGAAAGAAAAAAACTATACATGTAGTGTTTGACTCGGTTGTTGGCACTTGGCAGCATGAATCTTCATAGACAAAATCTGAAAGATAGGCGATTCACCAAATATGTCTGAGCATCCGTTCATATAGCGCAGGAAGTCTGTAAAAAAATAACTTAGTGATCATAAGTGTCAAATCAAATGAAACATAGCATCTCTAAGGATCTCAAAGACATAAAATGTATATTCTATTCGTTTGTCACAACTTTTCCTCTCATAATTAATCTAGTTATATAATTTTTTTCCCTAAAAACCTTAAAAATATATTTGTCTTGGTCAGAGAAAAGGGAAAAGAAAAAAAAAATTAAAAAATTGTTTCTTTTTCTCATAAAGTTTTTTTTTTTTTTGGCTCAACAACTACTTTCATTAACCATAAGAATTAGGACCTACATCAATGTTTGATCCTAAAGAAGGCATATCAGCCTCTATTACAACTTTTAACCACTGTGGCACAATAGAATACAACTTGGGAACATAATTCATAAAAGAAAGAGCTTCCTTCGCTATCCTATCTGCCGTTTTGTTACTATCACGAGTAGAGTACTCGATCTTGTAGCCACGGTTCGCCGAGAGAGTGTGGGAGATCTCCTGAATGAGTGGTTTCAGTTTCGGCCATGTCTCCTCCTTGCCTGTTATCATCTTGGCAAGGACCAAAGAATCTGTTTCAAACAAGACATGTTTATATCCAAATCGAACCATCGTTTGTACTGCCCACCTTAGCGCCAGTGCTTCGGTTTCTATTGGAGATCCCACACCCTGTAACCGCTTAGCTCCTGCCCACAGCAAGCGACCTGTATGGTCTCTGCTCACCCAACCAATACCCTGATATTGATGATCCTTGTGCCAAGCACCATCAGTATTGCATTTTATCAATCCTTGTGGTGGGGGCTTCCATTTGAGCCTTGGTCTGTTGCCTGTGGGTTTTTTGACCTCCATCTTTTCTTCCTCTTTTCTCTCCATCCATCCTCATAAAGTTATTTAGAGAACCGTTTTCATGTAAGTTAAAAATAATGTTTTTTTTAAACAAGAAAATGAGAGGAAAAGAAAAAGAAATTATACTACATGAAGTGTCGACTCGGTTGGTTGTAGAAAAAAAGAAGTGTTGACACGGTTGTCGGGCACTCTGGCAGCATGAGTTCTCTATAGATAGAATCTGAAAGACAGGGGCTACGTACGCACATACATACTTCTTTCATCACCAACAATGTCTGAGCATCACTTCATATTGCACAGGGTGTCTGTAAAAAAAGAAACATAGGCGATTCCTTAGAAAAAGATGGAGCATTCTTCTGCTATAGTACACTTAAAACGTTTGCCATCATGCATCACGACTGCTTCTAAATTTTATCACAGATAAGACTAAAAAAGAATACTTGACACTAAAGGACAAGAGTCTAGACCCTAGAACCATGTTGAACTAGGAAAATAACGCAAATTTAACTCGACAGAGCAGAGTCACTACGATCCTGTTTTTCTATCAACAACAAAGCAATAAAAAAAACTAGACTCTAGAAAGGATTTCGATTTTCAACTCTTCAGCCAGTAGTAGCAAACAGTCAAACGTTGCATATAATATTGTTACAAAGCGAGCATCAGCGATGATACGCGACACGTGCTTAACTAGACCATAACAGAATATCTATCTACTTCACGCCAAAAGCAGAGAGCTTCTGTATATACGCAGTAAAAGAAGACCAAAAACGAAAGCAGAGAGAGATAACTTACTTGAAGTCGACGAGGGCGGAGAAGATGAAGTGGTCAGGTCCATCGGAACGATCTTGATTCACACCGCCCTTTAGGAGCAACGACGGAGACTTCAAACTCTCTCGCGTTCCGGAAATTTCTCGATTCTCTCCTTCGGTTCATCCGTGCAAATCACAGATGTTGCTTGCTTCTTCTGTGGCTGCTAATTAACTCGTTTATATAGACCCAAAAAACGACACTTTCCTTCTAACGGTCTTATTTCAAACGGTCATATTGTGAACGGTCCTTTTTTTAAAACGGTCATATTGTGAACGGTCATTTTTGTGTAACGGGTCTTTCTTTAAACGGTCATTTTGTGTAAGTTCGAATTTCTTTTTTCTTTTTCAAATTGTATGTCTGTGTGACTAATCTAAAAATATGATCATTTTCTTTATGTGAAAACATAAATATCGAATAATAATAAGTTAGTCGACATTATGCATTTGCACATTTGTCATAGTTACCTTTACTTTATTTTTGGTAAAATGTTAGATTTTACCTAATTATGATCTAACATTAGACATGTCAAAACCACCGGACCATCGGTTATCCCTTGTCAACGTGTACCCAAAACCTAAACTATTTGCCTTTTAACATTGCGTGTTACATATGATGATTAACTCAATTTATGTAACTGATACTTATCCAATCAACATATTCAATTGACTTTTTTTATTATGTCTTGTTACTAACCTTCTTCGCCTGGTTCTAGTAGAACTGCTTGACAGCTAGCGGTGGATATAATTTACTCGCTACTTATCTTGTATTTTACTACTTGTTTGATACTTAACCGCTAAAGTTGGGTACTTGGTTTGGCAAAATCGAGTATCAAGTAATTTATTAAATAACTTGCAAGTACAAAACAAATATCAAGTATTAATATAAAAGTAATGATTTGGGGTTGTTTAGTTTGTTACCTTTTTGTTAAGTAATTTCTCAGTTTAATTAGAAAATTAGATTTCGATCCGGTTACTCTGATGTTTGTTTTCAGTTTATATATATATATATATTTTTTTTTTTTAAAATTTTTTTTAGTGATATACATTTTAAACATTAATCATATATCTAAATGTTTATATAACTATTTAAAATATAATAGTTTTATTTATAGTTTACATGCATAATTAATCAAATGTTTAAAACTGTCACATGTATTTGTCGCTTCTTATTATATATTTATCTTATTGTATTTGCATTTATTTATAGAAAAAACTAATATATGTATTAAACAATATGTTCAAAATTATTTTGTATTAAATTTATGCTCGTTTTGACGGCCGACCTTGAAAACATAATTTCCTATTAGCAATCTATTTTTACATTTATTCATTAGATAATATATTATTATATATATTTTTCAATATATTTGTTAAAATGAATATTTATATAAAAAATGAAAAATATCATAATTAAAATATCTTATATTATTAGATTTAATGAAATACATGTTGATTTTTATACATGTATTATATAGTTTGCTAATGTTAAACTACTTCACAAACATATTATATTTTAAACATAAATATTTTTTTTTTTGACATCAAAAGACTATTCTATTACTCAAACTTGAGGTGGTCTGGATAACCAGACCGGAATAGAACAACCAACAAAATGTAACTTCCTATGGAAGGATCTAGCAGTTTTACCTAAAAAATTTGAAACTTGATTTCGCTCTCGTGGAACATGAGTGATGGTGAACTCCGGAAAGCATATCTGAAGTGTTTATCTTCTCCAATTCTGTTGCAAAACTTGGTCAGACTTGAGGTTCTTTTATAATTGTAATCAATTCTTTATAGTCTGTCCCAAAGTTTTGGCATGACGAATACTGAAGCATACTCTCCATCGCAGTGCTTCTACTTCCGAATGCAAAGCTGATTCTCGGCGAGTAAGATTCTTTGTGCCCATAAGTTGGATTCTTTCTCTAGAGTCCATCCAAGCCATCCACATCCACTAAACTGAGCAGGTGATGTCCATGATCCATCTAACAAGCATATATTTTCCAAGCTTATGATTTGGGGTCCCTCTGTATTGATTACCTGTTCCACTGGATTCACCACCTCATTTGCATCAAACCATGCTTGGCATTCACTTTCTGCATGTCGGACTAGCTCCAAAGGATCTCTGTCTATCCCTCTAAAAGGTTTATCATTTCTGGCCTTCCAAATATACCAGATTAGCCATGGATATGTGTCTCTATCTAGTTCTGGCTGGATAATATTATTTTTTTCTCCAGAACAAGTAGTCTATATTTGCATATGTGCTAGGTAGTGGAAATACATCTGGGTTTGTTGGAGAAACATAAATACTTAAGAAAATAAAATATAACAATTTAATATAATTTATCATATTTCACTCGATATAATAATTTTCTCTTACAATGATTGATTATGATTATACAACATATAAAAATGTTAAATTTATATTTTTAATTTTATGAAATATATTAATGTATAATAATATTTCATAAATAATTTTGTATTAAAGAAAATATTTACATATAATGTTTGAAAATTAAGATCTTGTAAAATATTTTATAAAGATTTGTTAGAGTTCTTAAAATATATATTTATATTTAAAATGAAAAGAAATCAAAAGATATTATGGTTAAAGTAGTTAAAAGATTTTATATATTATTAGTCTTAATAAAATACATTTCATAAAAATTATAAGATGGTCCAAGTTAAAAAATCACACATAAAAAAGTCATGACTTTTGTTTTAATAAATTTGATGTAATGGCTGGTTAAATTGATAATTTGTATCTTAAGTTACTTATGATAAATGAATATTTGAAAAAAATACAATAATAGGTTTACAATTTGGTATAACAAATTAAATGAAGCAATCGGTCTATATATCATAAACAAAACATATGTTAATAATTAAAGGCTTTAAAGAACATAAAATCATATTTAAGTTTTTAATGTGATACGGTCCTTAATATATTGACTAAATATTTAAATTAATCTGAATTTAATTAATTTTTTATAATATCTTCATTTATATTTAAGGTTAGTTAAATAAAAATTTATATATAGGATATATTAGTTAAGTAAGAACATACATTTAATAAACAGTTTAAAAAATACTTGAAATAAAAAACCGCACATGAAATGTATCACTAATTCTATTTAATTAATAGTTTATTTTAAATTTGAAATAGAATAAATATTTTTTTCAAACAGAATCTATTTAAAATCTTTGTAAAATTTATTTTCAAAAATTAATCAATTTAAATTGTTATTATTAAAAATATAGTGTATGGTGTGAGGGAAGAAGACTTAGAAACTGAAGAAAATTGAATCGTTTGGGAAAGATGATGGTGGTCTGGTGGAGATATGCGTTTTACTGTCTTGCATCATGTGCAGGAACTGAAGACTGAACTTGGCCCTTTAGAAGGATATATTGGGAAGATTTCAGATATTTTGGGTTCACTGTCCAGTGAGTTGTTTGAGATGCTCAACAAGTTCAAGAATATCGATGATGGGTGTTAAGGCACGCTAAGATGAATATACTTGTTGGAGATATCGATTTAGCTCATTGGAGTGACCATCACCATGAGCATTTGTATGGAGATGGGAAGGACACAGAACTTATTGAAGGTGATGAAGAGACAGTTTTGGGAGGAGCCTTGATGATGTTGTTACTTGCGAACAGATAAGGCCACCATCGGTGTGTACAAGTTCAAAGAATAACTTGTCCGAAAAATGTAAGCTTGAGAAATGGTTAAAGTGCAGCATTCTGAACTGTGAAGGTTCTAAATTAACAAAACCGATGAGAGACAATGAAGGTATAGTATCTGATGTAGGTTACGTTGGTATACAAGTCAATAGCTTCTATCAAGAAAACTCCAAAATGGTATGATTATCCTTTGTGAAGACAATGGATTCAGACACGGAGAGATTTTGTAAGGTTCTTGTTATAACCAGTTTCTAACTCTTTATCTCACTCACATTATGCATATCAATCTCTAGTTCATAGTGTTTTCGACAACACAGCTTCATGGTGTATTTTGTTTGCTTGTATGTTGTAGAGCCTGAGGGGTTTCTTTGTTGTGTGGTTATGTAAAGTTAGACCAGATTGTTTCTCTGCATATATAACATTGTTGTAAGCTTATTTAACCAAGAATGCGTAGTCATTTAGTTTTTTCACTCTTGGGCAATTTTTTAAAATAGTCATTTTCAAATTTTTGTTACAAAAATAGGGTTAAAACATAAAATGACCACAATAATATTTTATTTTAAATTTTTTACTATTTAATTTCTATTTTTTAAAATCTGAAATCTTATCCCAAAACCCTACTCCTTAACTTTTATTTTTATTTTTTTAATTAGATGATTATTGTGAAATGATCATCTTTTGTTTTTTTTTTGTATATGCATCTTATGATTTTTCTGGAAAGTGGCAGGGATCTAATTATGGTCTAATCAGCTTGATTAGAGCATCATTAACCCTAGCAACTCTGATTGAGTGCTTAATCAATTTTTTAACAATAAATGGGTACTAAGCATTTTAATTAAGCAATCTCTAAATTTTGTCCTCCAATGCTAATATCCTATTTAGGGGTTCTTAAAAAAAAAAAACATTGTTTCATGTAAGATCAAATCTAGTTGTTTCCACACACACACATATGTTGTATATTCAAACTCATGTTCTCAAGCATCATGTCTCCATATCCTGATCGTTTTATCCAAATGATTAGCGCATGAAGCAATCTCGTTCTGAACAGGATGGCAACTGACAGAGATCACTGCGTCCGTGTGGCCTTGCACTCTCTGCAGTATAGTTTTATTCTGAAGATCCCACAGATACACACAGTTGTCTTCAGATCTGCTCACAATGTACTTGCCGTTGGTCACAGAAAACGTGGATGTGATGCAGAATACTTTGTTGGTATGTCCTGTGTAAACCTTTATAAACTTCCCTGTTGCACAGTTCGACAGCTCCTGTGGTTTTAACCAAATAAAAAAAAAATCATCAGTACAAGAGAATCCATTACTCTAAAGGTTCTACATTTTGCTCTGTATCCAAATGTTTTAATTGTATCAAATATTTAGTAAAGTTTGAATCTTTACTTCATGTTTTCATAGTAGAGACCAAACATGATCCTAACTGCGAACCATTAGTCTAAGGTTGAATCTTTACTTCAAGTTACAAAAGACCAAACTGGAACCAAAGTTGAGTTCTTTTACTTACGAGAGTACTATCAAGAGTGGCAACAAGGATGAACTTCAACAATTAATAAACGAAAATGAAACATGTTACCCCTTAGAGGTCTAGAGCAGATTTAATTACCAAACAGAGAAGAAAGAAGATCAAACCTGATGTTGAAATCAATGTGTAAGAAGTCACCATCAACGCTCTTGTCAACGACGACAGTTGCGGTAGTGTCGACTGCCAAATAACTACTCAGCTCCTGCAAGATACAAAGATCATCATATCTTTAATCGAACAGAGACAGAGACAGAGATGATGTTGTGCAACGAACTCTGAATTACACAAAAAGGGATATACCATTCCGAACAAAAGCATCATAATGAAGACAGCAACAATAGATAACCCAGCGTCTGATAGAGATGCCTTTGTCAAATCTCTCAGTATTTTCCTATACAACAAAATTCAGATTCTTTCTGATATTATTAAAGAGAAAGAATCAAACTTTCTTAACAATCAAAGATACGTAAACGAACCCACAATTCGAGAATAATCAAAAACGCATGACCAATCGCATGTGATCCAAGAAATGTAGCAGCGTTGCAACACAAGAAAACCCAGAAAGAGGAGAAAAAAATACACAAAGGGAAACACCAGAAACATGAATTGACAAACACGTCATAAAAAACAAGGGAGATAGATTTGAACCTTGAGTTTGAGTTTGGTCCCATAGATGTCTCAAACTTTGAGCAATTTTGATTTTGATGAAAAATTTTCAATTTTGCTTCGTGGGTAAGCCAATTTTAGGGTTCCAGTATGCGATCGAAGGGGACGAATTGGAGAAGACGGTTCTTCCTAGACATATGACGAATCAAACCATGGACAGAGATGAGATTAGCAGTGACGACGATGGTGAACCCTGCAAACAGAGAGAGAGAAAGAGACCTGGGTCCGACACGTGTCTCATAAGCACCGTGTCCTGTGAAGCTTAATTAAGCTACGACGCTTCTTTAATTACATATTTTTCTTTTTTTTTTAATCCTAAAAACATTAAAAACCCACCATAAGCAACTGCGTTAATGCTGCTCTTAGGTTTCGTTTAAAAGAAAAAAACGTGGTTTCATTCACTCTAATATGTCCAAGATTATTAATTAATTTAAAATTAACAATGGTTTAGTTAAGTACCCCAGACCGGGAACCGGCTACGAATTTCCCGGCGGTCAACAGCTTAGAAACGCCGAATTGAGAAATGTCTAAAATGATATCTGAGTTTCCCGAAATTACAATTCGCCCCTTCAGAGTCCAGTGTCAACTGAAGGGCAAATCGGTCATGTAAATTTCGATAGCAGAAAAATCAAACCACGACGCGATCTGAACGTTCCCGTTCACATCCCCACATCTTCGCTCTGTTACCCTGCGCGCAGGATTGAGTCAGACTTCACTGAACCAACTCGCCCCCGCGGATCGGACGTTTATACCTCCCGAGGCAACTCGGTGTTGAGGCTTCGTGGCTTCAGATCTGTCGCTTGAGCTCGCCGTGAAAAAAAAACAAAAAAAACTGGGAATGGCTTCCTCGGAAGTCGATTCCCGACTGAGCCGAGTCGTAACGCCAGCTCTAGAGAAGATCGTCAAGAACGCTTCGTGGCGTAAACACTCCAAGCTCGCCGCCGAGTGCAAATCCGTCATCGAGCTGCTCAATTCGCCGCGGAAATCGCCCGATCCCGACGATTCCTCCTCCTCCTCCGTTCCTCCAGGTCCGCTTAACGACGGCGGCTCGGTGGAATACTCGCTCGCCGACTCCGAACACATCTTCGCCCCTCTGATCAACGCCTGCGGCACCGGCCTGGTGAAGATCGTCGAGCCTGCGATCGACTGCGTTCAGAAACTCATCGCGCACGGCTACATTCGCGGCGAATCGGATCCGTCGGGTGGAGCTGAGTCAATCCTCTTGTTTAAACTGATCGAGTCTGTTTGTAAGTGCCACGATCTAGGAGACGAAGCGATTGAGCTGCCTGTGCTCAAGACTCTGTTATCAGCGATCAACTCCATCTCCCTGAGGATCCACGGGGACTGTTTGCTTCTGATCGTGCGCACGTGCTACGATATTTACTTGGGAAGCAAAAACGTGGTGAATCAGACGACTGCTAAGGCGTCTCTGATTCAGATATTAGTGATTGTGTTTCGGAGAATGGAGGCGGATTCATCAACCGCCCCCATTCAGCCGATTGTAGTGGCTGAGCTAATGCAGCCGGTTGAGAAATCTGATGCGGATGGGACGATGACGCAGTTTGTTCAGGGCTTCATCACCAAGATTATGCAGGATATCGAC
>NC_079514.1:51102162-51111142 GCF_000801105.2 Raphanus sativus | reverse complement strand
CCTTAAAACGGCTCAAGGGGCTCCTACTGCTACATCTTCAACGCTGTTGCCACCTCAGGAGGCAGCTATGAAACTTGAAGCCATGAAGTGCTTAGTAGCCATATTGAAATCAATGGGAGAATGGTTGAACAAGCAGTTGCGCCTGCCAGTTTCTAATTCGCTGAATAAATCTGAAGCACTTGAGATCGATCTGGGACCCGGAAGTCCTCAGTTGGCAAATGGAAATGCTGATGAGTCTGCTGACGGATCAGATACCTATTCTGAATCTCCAGGAGGTACATCTGATGCTCTGGCCATCGAGCAGCGCCGGGCTTACAAGCTCGAACTTCAGGTAAGTATGTAAAGATGTTTGGCAGATAATTCAGAAGAGTGACATCCTATAATTGTCATGTGGTCTTTAATACTAGTATAAATGTTTGTCCCAGGAAGGTATTTCTCTTTTTAATCGGAAGCCAACAAAAGGCATTGAGTTTCTCATCAATGCGGGTAAGGTGGGTGAGTCTCCTGAAGAAATAGCAGCTTTTCTCAAAGATGCGTCAGGGTTAAATAAATCTTTGATAGGCGATTATCTTGGGGAAAGAGAAGAGTTACATCTCAAGGTGATGCATGCGTATGTGGATTCTTTTGATTTCCAAGAGATGGAATTTGATGAGGCAATAAGAACCTTTCTGGAAGGTTTTAGGCTGCCAGGAGAAGCACAAAAGATTGACCGAATCATGGAAAAGTTTGCTGAACGTTACTGCAAGTGTAATCCTAAGGTGTTTACTAGTGCAGACACAGCTTATGTTCTTGCATATTCTGTGATCATGCTCAATACTGATGCCCACAATCCCATGGTGAAGAACAAGGTTTGTTTCATTCATTTTATAGGATAAACGCAACTATTCTGGAAGAGAATGTTGATGAGGTTCTTTGTACATTTTTTCTTTTGGAACATATAGATGTCTGCCGATGACTTTATTAGAAACAATCGGGGAATAGACGACGGAAAAGATTTACCTGCGGACTACATGAGATCGCTGTATGAACGGATAACTAAGAAAGAGATAAAGATGAAAGAAGATGATTTAAATTTGCAACAGAAACAATCCACAAGCTCAAACAGAATGCTTGGTTTGGATGGTATATTAAACATAGTGATCCGTAAGCAGGGGGGAGATTCATATGTTGAAACAAGCGATGATCTGATGAAGCATATGCAAGAGCAGTTTAAGGAAAAAGCTCGCAAATCAGAGTAAGATCACTCACTCTTCCTTGCATTTAAAGTTGTTAACAACCTTTTCTATCGAGACAACCATTCCTTTGTAATACATTGAATTCATTTCAACTCGGATTTACTCTCCTGAACTGTTTTTGTCTTGTAGGCTTCTTTGATCTGATGCCGTATTTGAATTTAATTTGCAGGTCAACCTACTATGCTGCAACAGATGTGGTTATTCTCCGATTCATGATTGAGGCTTGTTGGGCTCCTATGCTTGCTGCATTCAGTGTGCCGCTAGACCAGAGTGATGATTTGACAGTTATCCACTTATGTCTGGAAGGCTTCCACCATGCAATCCATGCTACTTCGTTGATGTCAATGAAGACTCATAGAGATGCTTTTGTGACTTCACTAGCGAAGTTCACTTCACTTCACTCCCCAGCGGATATCAAGCAAAAAAATATTGAGGCCATTAAGGTTGGTATCCTACTTAGTTAAGTTTTATGTTATTGTTGTTTGTTATAGCCCCCCTGCCTATCTGTACTGAAAAACATGTTATGTATCTCGAATATCTTTCCCCATCTTACCTTGTTCTCTGTCGATGATGTCTCCTTCCTGCTCTCACTGTCGCCTTTTTCTTGTAAAATTTGTTTGAATCCCAATTAACATTGGTTGTTTTCCAGGCGATTCTCAAACTTGCTGATGAAGAGGGCAACTATTTGCAAGATGCCTGGGAGCATATACTAACTTGTGTTTCCCGTTTTGAGCAACTACATCTCTTGGGAGAAGGTGCTCCTCCCGATGCCGCTTTTTTTGCTTCCAAGCAAAATGAGTCAGAGAAATCAAAGCAACCCAAACTAAATGTGCTTCCTGTTCTGAAAAAGAAAGGTCCCGGGAAAAGTCAATATGCAGCTACCGGTGTCCTGAGGGGTTCATATGACAGCATGAGTTTTGGTGGAAAAGGTTCTAGGAACGTGAGACAAGACCAGATGAGCAGTATAGTCTCTAATTTAAACCTGTTGGAGCAGGTTGGTGAAATGAATCTAATATTCGCACAGAGTCAGAATCTGAACAGTGAAGCTATAATAGACTTTGTTAAAGCTCTCTGCAAAGTTTCTATCGATGAGTTGCGGTCTCCTTCTAATCCACGCGTTTTTAGCCTCACAAAGATTGTTGAGATAGCGTAAGAATAGCCTACTTCCTTCCTTTCTTTTCTTTCATATACTGCATATAAGAGATGTACTCTGTTCTTAGCATTTTTAAGCATATAGTCTGAACATCTTCTGTTCGTACTTGGTGACAGGCATTATAACATGAACCGCATAAGGCTTGTTTGGTCAAGCATCTGGCAAGTGCTATCGGGTTTCTTTGTGACCATTGGATGCTCAGAGAATCTTTCTATTGCAATTTTTGCGATGGACTCTTTGCGCCAGTTGTCAATGAAATTCCTGGAACGGGAGGAGTTGGCTAATTACAACTTCCAGAACGAGTTTATGACACCTTTTGTCATTGTTATGCGTAGAAGTAATGATGTTGAGATCAGAGAACTTATCATCCGATGTGTTTCTCAGATGGTATTGTCGCGTGTAAATAATGTTAAGTCGGGATGGAAAAGCATGTTCATGGTAGGCATTTATTCTTTTTTTCTCTTGTAACCACATTTATTTAAAGAAGTTTTCGTTTACTTATGTAGTCTCACAATGTGTTTTCTTTCTTTGCAGGTTTTTACCACAGCAGCATATGACGACCACAAGAATATTGTTTTTCTATCCTTTGAGATTATCGAGAAGATTATTCGAGAATATTTCCCATACATAACTGAGACAGAAACCACCACTTTTACAGATTGTGTGAACTGCCTTGTTGCATTCACCAACAACAGGTTTAGCAAGGATATCAGTCTCCGGTCCATCGCTTTCCTCCGGTATTGTGCAACAAAGCTTGCAGAAGGAAATCTTAAATCACCATCAACGAACAAAGACAAGGAAACTTCCGGAAAGACTCCTCAGTCATCTCTCCAAACAGGAAAAAGCGGAAGACTAGAGAACGGAGAGATCGTAAACAGCAATAATCAGCTATACTTTTGGTTTCCTCTACTAGCAGGTATAACATTAAATCGAGTAGTCACTACATTTGACTACCTTTTTCCCGTTTGTTATCTAAGTTGAACATTATTATTCATGTGTTGAACCTTCCTATGTCTGATTTGCAGGCTTGTCAGAGCTTAGTTTCGATCCAAGACCAGAAATCAGGAAAAGTGCTCTACAGATTCTGTTCGACACCTTACGCAACCACGGCCACTTATTTTCTCTCCCATTATGGGAAAAAGTATTCGAATCTGTGTTATTTCCTATATTTGACTACGTACGGCATGGTATTGATCCAACTGGCGGAGACGAGTCTCCAGATCAAGGAAGTCATGGTGATGTGGACGAGATAGACCATGATGCTTGGCTATACGAGACCTGCACGTTAGCACTACAGCTTGTTGTGGATCTCTTTGTCAAATTCTACACTACAGTCAATCCACTTCTAAAGAAAGTACTAATGCTTCTTGTGAGCTTCATAAAGAGACCTCACCAGAGCCTTGCAGGGATTGGTATCGCTGCGTTTGTTCGTCTTATGAGCGACGCTGGTGTCTTGTTTTCTGAAGAGAAATGGTTAGAAGTAGTGTCGTCTTTGAAAGAATCGGCCAAGACGACGTGTCCAGACTTTTCTTATTTCCTCAGCGAAGAGTATGTGGAGAGAAGCCAGAGAAATGCAGAGTCTGTGGCTCCAGTTGGCTCGGATGGTAATGAAGAGAGTCAGACAACAGCACTCCGCCTTTACGCCGCTATCTCTGATGCTAAGTGCCGTGCTGCTGTTCAGCTTTTGTTGATTCAGGTCAGTTCATGCTCAGGCCTTTTGCTGCATGTTACATCTGTAATGTTTCTGTTGTTGTAATGTTTCTTTTCTTCTTTTTTCAGGCTGTGATGGAGATCTACAACATGTACAGACCTCAGCTCTCAGCGAAAAACACGTTAGTTCTCTTCGACGCATTGCACGGTGTAGCGTTACATGCTCACAGCGTAAACAGCAACTCGATACTCCGTTCAAGACTACAAGAGCTAGGACCCATGACGCAAATGCAAGATCCTCCACTACTTCGTCTCGAGAACGAGTCTTACCAAATCTGCCTCACGTTCTTACAGAATCTCGTCACAGACGAAAGCAAAGAAGCAGGAGAAGAAGAAGAAGAGGAAATAGAGTCACTCCTAGTCAAAACCTGTCAAGAAGTTCTCAACTTCTACATCGAAACCTCTTCTTCTGCGAAAAAACAACAGTCAGAGTCATCACGAGGAAGCGGGTACCGATGGAGGATACCTCTGGGATCAGGGAAACGAAGGGAGTTAGCAGCAAGAGCTCCTCTTATAGTTGCAACACTCCAAGCGATGTGTACATTGGAAGAAGCATCGTTTGAGAAGAACATGAAGTCTCTGTTTCCACTTCTGGCTAGCTTGATTAGCTGCGAACACGGGTCTAGTGAGGTTCAGGTTGCTCTTGCCGACATGCTCGGCTTATCGGTTGGTCCAGTTCTACTCCAGTGGTGCTGATTTTTTTTTTGGGTTTGGCTTTCAATATTTTCATTTCGGATTGTGATGTTAAATGATTGCCTATAGAGAGCTCTCTTTTTATTCAACGGTTCAAATATATAAAACTCGCCTATTTGGATTTGATGGGCTTAAGTTACCTTAGGCCCAACCCACCTGCAAACTACGCCGTATTTGTCTGCACGTAGTTGGTATAACGGTCAACGTCTCTGTATATAACGATTAGATTTTCTACGTGGCAAGTAGTCATGAGCACAATAGTCAAAACCCTAAAGTAGACACACTCCTTGTCTTTATTTCTTCAGTTTCAGGCTTCTCCAGTATGCTCACCCTCTAACGCCTGAGACTCTGAGAGCTCAATCTATTTCGCCGTCGTTGCAACGTTCTCAGCTTCGATCATCTACACTGTGCGTACTATTAGCATCACCGCCTCCATCTGATCCGTCGCTCATCTCTCTCGTTGTCTATTAGAATCCTGATTGAATTTCACCTTGAAAGATGACAGCTTTGAAAGGTTACGGCTTGATTTCCGTTGACTCTGCCCTCCATTTCCCTCGTCCACATCAACTCGAGGGCTACAAGAGGTTTCACTATCTCTTCTGCGTTTAATCTATTTCTTACCTGATGATTCGTAATAGTGTCAATGATGATTGTAAAGATAAGTGGTACAATGAATACACATAATTGTTTTGGAGAAAAGCAATCACCTTTGCAAAGATCTGTTATGTGGATTAGTGCTTTAGAATTTAGATGTTTAGAGTAGTTGGTCTTTCTGAGACATAACTCTTACGATGATCTCTGAGTCGCTGTGTTATGCGTGTCTATTTCCAGACAAGGCTCTGTCTCTCTTAAATTGTTAACACGCTCTGCTTTATCTCTGATAACGCAGAAAGAATGCGAGATGGGTCTCTCCAAAAGCAGCTGTAGTACCAAACTTCCATCTCCCTATGCGCAGTCTCGAAGACAAAAACAGGTTCCTTTGTGTGTTTATATTGGACCAGCTTCGGTTCCTTTCTAATGTCCACCAGTGTTTTTGTTAATGCCACAACTTTCTCTTGCTTTGTGTGGTTTGCAGGACAAACACAGAAGACATAAGATCCCTTAGAGTGATCACAGCCATCAAAACACCGTATCTCCCCGACGGTAGATTCGACCTCGAAGCATACGACGAGCTAGTCAACACACAGATACTCAAAGGCGCTGAAGGCGTGATCGTCGGTGGCACAACCGGGGAAGGCCAGCTGATGAGCTGGGACGAACACATAATGCTCATAGGCCACACCGTGAACTGCTTCGGCGCAAGGATCAAAGTCATTGGCAACACCGGAAGCAATTCCACCAGGGAAGCTATACACGCCACCGAGCAAGGGTTCGCCGTGGGGATGCACGCCGCTCTCCACATCAACCCTTACTACGGCAAAACATCTGTAGAAGGCATGACTGCTCACTTTCAAACCGTGCTTCACATGGGACCGACGATTATATACAACGTCCCGGGTCGTACGAATCAGGATATACCTCCACAGGTTATCTTTAAACTCTCTAGGAACGTGAATCTAGCTGGTGTTAAGGAGTGTGTGGGTAATGAACGTGTTGAGGAGTATACCGAGAAGGGTATCGTTGTGTGGAGTGGGAATGATGATCAGTGCCATGACTCTAGATGGGATCATGGAGGGACTGGAGTTATATCGGTTGTTAGCAACTTGGTTCCGGGGTTGGTTAGGAAGCTTATGTTTGAAGGTAGAAACTCTGCGTTGAACGCAAAGCTTCTGCCTTTGGTGGATTGGGTGTTCCAGGAACCGAATCCTATTGGGGTTAACACAGCTTTGGCTCAGCTTGGAGTTGCTAGGCCGGTGTTTAGGTTACCTTATGTGCCGTTGCCTGTGTCCAAAAGGGTTGAGTTTGTTAAACTTGTGGAGGAGATTGGAAGGGAGCATTTTGTAGGGGAGAGGGATGTTCAGGTGCTTGATGATGATGACTTCATATTAATCGGTCGGTACTAGTTATGTTTTTTCCTTGAAGATTGGTTCTGTTTATAGTTTCTCTTTGGCTGATGAGAAACTTAGAGATGGATCATATAGTTGCTCTGTTCTGTTACTTTTGTGATGAATCTGGTTGTGTTTTTTTTAACTTGCTATCTTTTATATGTGGATGATTCTGTTCTCTGTTATACTAAACGGCATGTTCTAATAAAAATTGGTGTAGTTGGCAAATTGGAAATAAAATTATTTTCTTAAAATCTGATTATGTGATTCAAATTAATTTAAACCATTTTAATCAGTTAGAAATAATTTAAATTAATCTAAACTAGTCTAAATCTTTTAAATCAATCAATAATGTTAATTTAAATCTACAAATTCTGTTTGTATACCTAATTCTTAAATTCATCAAAAAAAGATTGTCTGAATTTAAAAACTAAAATATTTAATATAAATATAAAAATAAAAATTCGGAGAACATCGCATAATTTTTTTTTCAAATAATATATATTGACTTTTAAACCTTGAATTTTTTTACTAGCACTTTAAATTTGTAAGTGGCTAGGTTAGGCCAAAAACCATAATCTTGGTAGCTTTTTACTAAGCATCTAGTTATTGTTTGGTGACATTTTGAACACCACTAAAAGAAGATGATCGATATATATTAATATTTAGTACATAGATGAACTAGGCTTTTTACCAAAAAAAAAAAAGATGAACTAGGCTCCAACTTTGGGTCCGGAGCCTGAGGTTTTTTTATTTTAGTAGAGAAGACGAGAATAAAGAAACATTCTTCATGAAGATCACTAGAGGAAGGAGGAGGATGAAACAGGGGAGAGTTATGGATGAAGCAGAGAGAAGAGAGCATTGTTTTCTTGGTGGAGAAGAAGTGCTTTCTTCTTTAAAGCCTCGTTCTCTCGTATAATGCTTTGATTCTCTAGAAAGAGCTTCATGTTTCTCATCTCCATCTCCTTCTCTTCCCTAAGTATTCTTCTCCTCCTGCGTCCAAAGAAGGAAAAAAAACAACAACAACAGAGTGAGGTTGTTATAAACTTGTAATTCAGAAGGCTAAAAACAGAGTCAATGTGTCTGAAACTGAACCTGGTGAGATTAAGGACACGGAGATGGGTTTGTGTCTTAAGTTTACGTTTGTTGTGGCACCAAGCTGATGTCATCGTGGGTGTGCGTGTGTCCGGGAATGATTCTGAAGATCTCAGACACATCTTCTTTCTAGTTTTATCCCGCGTAAAGAACTGAGTAACACACAACGGGAAAGTAAGCTTTATATAGAAATAGATAAGCTTGTGTTTTGTAAGAGAGGGAGACAGTGATGATGAAGTCTTTTGAAGGTAATGATGGTAAAAGGAAACTCATGATTACAAGAGGGACCGTTGATGCATGGGTTTAGAACGCAGATGATGAAGAAGAAGACCAAAATAGACTCTCACACTCTCTCTCTTTCTGTTTCTTGTTCTTGATTGAATACTTACAATATTCATACAGGAGACTTTAGTGAGGTTCCTCAAACAGTTGAGGTACATACTAAATAGACCATAACGATAGACAAGCCATTCAGTTTCACCCATATTCTTTACTTGTATTGTAACCGACAAGGGAAAGGTTACAAAAGTATGGACTAAAAATTGATTTTCTTTCTTTTTGTTTTAGTTATATTAGTTTGAATTTTTTATTGATAAAAAAATGGTTTCACCTGCTAGGATCCAAACTTTGTAAATAGTTCACCCAACTTGAATTGAATCCATGTGTTGGTAACTACATCCACAATCATTTTACCATTGGACTAATTCGAGGTTGATATTAATTTAATTTGAATTTGAAAATTTTCCTTTTGTTTGGATCATATTAGGTGATTTTATGCTCAAATAATATTATTTTATTTAAAAACAAAAATAAAGTTTATAATTTTAAGAATTTAGTTTGTATCTTTTGTATTTAAACTTCATTAATTATTTAAAAGTTCAAATTATAAAAAATGTTATTTTGTTAGGTTTTCATTTGAAATAAAAATTTAGTTTTGATTTGATTAGTTAAATTTAAATATATAAAAGCAGTAATTTTAGTTTACATTAGATTTTATATCTTCTGAATATATATAACTAAATATGTAAGGTTTTAATAAAAACATTATTTATTCTGTTTTTATGACTTGTGATAAAATACACTAAATTAATTGAAACCAATTTTACATT
>NC_079514.1:51084624-51102062 GCF_000801105.2 Raphanus sativus | reverse complement strand
ACACATGGTGCAGGAAAACATCTTGATTAATAATTGTGACATGGCTAATAAAATTGATGACATGTCGTATAGATTAATATGATATGGAAAATTATATTTAATGTTAATTTATATTTTTGGTAAAATTTTTAAAATATGGTAATAACTCATATATTACATTTATTGTCGATTTATATTTTTGGACCTTTTTAAAATATGGTAATAACTCATAAATCATCATTAAAATAAATATATTCCATTGTGGCATTTCAAATTTCAAAATATCATTTAAATTAAAAATATTTCAAAAATATATACAGTTTTTTAGAAAATTATAAAAATTAAATCATAAAATCAAATTAAATCATAAAATCATTAGTTTCTTACATATATCTACAGATTTTATAAATATTATTTAATTTAAATTTTTGACAATTATGCAATTTTACATATTTATTTAATATATTTAATTAAAATAAATAGATCGAAAAATCTACTTAAGATTATAATTTTAAATATATACATGCACATTCTTAAATATAATTCAAGATAAACAAAATTGTTTTTATCTTAATTTTAATGTTCAGTTAAATCAAATTTATATTAAATTATTGATAGAAAATAAAATTTATAATATTAAAAAAAATATAATTTATATTTATGTATTAAAAAATATTTTAAAATTCTTTTACTGGATATGGTGCAGGAAAACACCTAGTATCTATGTAATTGATTGATTCTAACGTAAAAACACCATTAAACACTATTTTAACTTCCTACCAAACCCTTTCCAATGTCGAGGTCTTGGATTCCCGGCGGCAGTACATTGGCATCTTTCCTCATAACTGGGGCCAAAAATTTAAGAGAAAAGAAGCTTGATTCCTTATACTCTTAGAGACCTCTATATATCAATAGTTCCTATATAAAATATAATCATGTGATATGAATAGAAGCAAAAGCAGAATTGATGAGGCTAAGGACTAGGAGCACTAAAAAAATTGTTACTCATTTCTTGTGTTGATATTTTCTTGAGATGAAACCAAAAAAATATTAAAGAATACGGGGAAGAAGCTAATACTACTAAAGACTAAATGGCAAATTGGAGTAACAAGTCAACATCTAGAATTATTAGCATGCTTCAAAAATAATCAAAGCTGTTATAATTATATACCTATTATTCTCTACTATTTCTAGCTATTCTTAGAGTTAGCATATATTGTCTACCACAAACAAAGAGATGATGGGTACCATGCATCCCAACATTACATAAACTAAAGATTGTAAAAGCATGAAGCAATTATCATAAATGGCAAAATATTTACCGTAAAATTTGGGTGATTCTGTAGTTGGTACTGCTTACAGTGATGAGTTTTATTTAACTTGGACGTAAAAATTGTGTCGGTTGTGTGGGAATAGTAACATAATCTATAAAAGTCGTTAGTTTAGTTATATTGATTAGACTTATCAACGTATATGTTTCTATAAAGTACTTATCCATGTACCAATAACTTTTGGCTCACCCTAATAATGTTGTAAGCAAAGGGATGCTCACAGAATGATTTTACTGTGACAATATCATTTACACAACACTCCGAAACAAACATGTGAAAGTTAAGCCAAGCTTTAATGTTGATTTTAGCGAAAGGGTTGATTGAATACATGTTTATTCAGAGCCAAGCTTCACCAATTCTGATCCACCACCTTCGACTTTAACTACACGCAATTTGAAACAGAAGTAGATGTTTATTTACAAAACCATCTTACTAGTGATAAGAATTGTATGCTCAAAATGTAAACATGGTAACAAAAACTTACAGATGGGCTGGTGAAGATGATCAACTGCTTATCTTCAGTGGAAACTAAGAGGTTAGTGTTGTCTATGTTCAGAGCCATAGCTGTTATATTCTGCCCTTTACCAAGCTTCATCACATGGAATACCTACACAAGAAGAAGAGTTTCTTGTTTGTTAGGAAAAGTTATATTCTTCAATAACACCAAGAGCCATCTAAGGCCCTTGAATAATAAAGTAATACTCCGGTTCTGAACATAGCTAAGTGAAACATTAGCATTGAACCCTCAAATTTTTCCGAGTTAATGTATTTGAATATATGCTCCCAATTTTTTTTAAAACATTTTTACTAAAACTCTTACTAAATTGCTTAAGACCCCAAAATCCGGTGCTGGTAATACCTTGAGAGTATATAAATTGAGGAAGCATATAGATGGAGATGGAACGTCCAGTATGTTAATTGCATTGTCTCCACTTGATGAATCTTCTTCACCAGTGTAGGACAACGAGTTCACGCCGACCACAACGTTTTGACCATCCATGGATAGTTCCATGCAGCTTATAGTACAAGAGGAAGGAAGTTTCGCTTTCGAAATAAGAACACCATTGATAGTGAACGTGCTGATAGAACGATCTGATCTACTCCAAACCACTATAACTCCACCAGAAGAGATGCATAGAGCATTGGCTTTGACGCCAACAAGCCGTCTTATTAGTCGGCCTTTCCTTATGGAATGCACTAGAACATCCGGTGATTCAGAGGAAGAAACAACTATTCCATGATCTGAGCTAACACAGCAACATGTTACTTCTCTTAAGTGGCCATGTAACACTTGTATGGGACCTTCAATGCGTCGCTTTTTGGATTTGTTAACCAAGGTGTTGCTTGCGGAGGAAGGTGCCTCAGAGGTTTTGGTCTGTTGGGACTCACTTGTCTGAGAAGTGACTCCCTTGTGAAACCTCCACATCAAAAGAGTTGTATCTCTTGAACCTGTCACAAGGAAGTTGCTGTCTGGAGAGAGAGCCAGACATGTTACAGGAGCACAGTGACCAAAAGCTGTTTCTAGTGTTTTGGCTCCATCAGATGAGACTAGCTTGATGCTATCATCCACATGTCCGCCTAAGTAACATAGAATTTCATTAAAAGAAAATCTTCAAAATAGCACATTTTAAAAGTTTATTCCAAAATAACACTTAATGATAAAAAATAAAAAAATACCACTCATTTGACAAGAAAAATACTAAATGAATATAACTCCTAAAACTTAATCTTACTCCAACCTTAAATAATAAACCGTAAACACTAGTCATTAAATCCTAAACTCAAATAATTTTTAAATTTTTTTAATAAATGTTATATTTAGAAATTTTCCTATTGTGTAAGTTTTGTCATACAAACATATATATTGCAGTTACGAAAAAAAACATATTTATTGCTATTTGAGTGTATTTCTATTTTATTAATCACCAAACCGTCACAACTGAGATCACAGCCCTTAAAAACATGCTTACCAGTGATAATCTCTCCATCGCCTGTAATAGCAGTCACCGAAGAACTTCTGATTCCTGATGACCCATAAGCCTGTGCTTGTGGATATTCAGAATCACCTTTGAACATGCGTATCAACGTCACACCAGTTGAAGCCTCCTTAGCGTGATGAAAGATGAAAGGAGTACTCTGGCCATCGGGTGTGTTTGGTTGCCACTTATGCTGTGCAATATGAGCTGCAGGACCATTCATGTCAACGACCACAACGTTATCAGAAGATGCCTTGATGGCTGCAGCAGGTAAGTTGCAGTGCTCTGGAGCTGTAACTGGATACGGTTTTATCTCCTTTGGGTTCCTAAAGATTGTCTGAACAAGAGTTTTGAATTTTCAGATTCAGCTCTTGTAACTTAGAACCTCATAACATAACCGTGTTACCTGCATGTGAAGGACATCTTTAAGAGGCATTCTTTTGACGTGAGGAACAGTCAAAAGCTGGGACGGTGTTTGTCCTAAGTAAGCTATCTTGTCCTGAGCAACTCGTTGTTGTACCTTCAACAAGTATCCAATAGGCAAGTCAAGGAGACAGAGTAGTACCAATTACAAGAGAAATGAAAGATAATTAGCTTACAGGATCCTTGATCTTGTCTATATCAACAGTCCCTTCGTATGAAGTGTAGAAGAATACATTATTTGACATAATAGCTTCCTTACCACGTTGCTTATACCTATATGAATAAGTTGATATGTATAAAAAGCAATCAAAATTTCCTAGCACCAAGTAGGAAACTTACCCAAAAATGAGATCAATCCATTCATGCAAATGTGCAGAGACATGGTCGCTCTCAAGAGCCATTCGTTGCTTGTGTACAAAGTCAACAGGGGTTTTAGCCCAAGGAGGAAGGTTTACAGTACCAAGCTTTGTATGATTCTCGTTGGTCAACACCTCGGGAAGGTAAAACAACTCTGGAACCTACAAAGCACAGTGAGGTGTCATGAACATATGGGTATGCCTACACTCTTCACTTGCAAAGAAGAGGAACTTACCAGCTCCTTCACATTCTCCATATCTTGGAGGACTCCTTTCCATGTGGCTGCTATGTCTGAAAACATTCGGTCGAACTTTCCACCGTGCAGTTGAACTGAAAGTGTTGTAAAAGGTTCCACTCTAGCTAGATAATGCAACACCTACCACATGAGATAACCAAATGATTAAACATAGTGCTTGGACCATCATAAACACTGTGTCATAGAGAAGATAACCTACTGCTCCAGCAATTGAGTAATGTGAACTATAGTGGAACTTGGGGATTACTGGATCTTCAAAGTTTGTATACTGTTCTTGAAACTTCTTGAGCCGCTCTGGGTTTAATGCACCAATAGGCTGAACATATACAAACTCACATTACAACAAGTTTTCAAGCTTAAAATGGACCCATTATATGCAGGTATAGAGCCAAAACTACAAGTAGCACCACCTTAGAAAGATCTCTAAAGCTAGATGGATTTGTTAGGTCCAAGACTTCTGATGTATAGTCAGACAGAATCCATGGGAAAACAGGATACTGCAAAAAATTAACCAAAAATAAAATGACATCAAATTTTTTTACATAAAAGTCAAAGCATTCTCACAACAACAACTCAACCAGATTTACCTGAGTGATGTCATTATAACTACGTCCAGACAACGTGTTGAGCTGCATTAAGTACTCAAAGTTGCTGATCTGCAAAAAGGATACAGCTTATAACAACATAAAGGCTTACTCCAGATGTTATTAGAAGGAGAAAATGAAATAGCATACCTCCCATCTAGACCATCGTTCCATTAACTGAGTTCTTCTCAAAAGTTGTTCTGGACTCTATAGAGGAAACATTTTATGTAAGTTTTGCAGCACTTAGAGAACACTTAAGATGGACAAAAGCACACAAACCTGAGTTGTCAAGTATATATTGTTTAAATGAGGAGGCCTTGCTTGAACAATAGTCCTATATGCATTACTTCTTCCCTCAATGTTCTATGGTGTTCATCAGAGTTCAGAAAAGTACTTGTGGTGGTTAGAGGAGGTAAGAAATTAACAACAAAGAGATGAATATAATGTAACAGAAAGGGTTCTTGAGATACCCCAAAATCAAAGAAGAAGTTTGAACGGTCGACCATGAATATTTCCAAAGCACTCTTTCTAAGTTGATATCTATATTTTTTAAAGAAGTAGAGTGTGTTAAAATAGTGAGCTAGATATAGACAAACAGTGAGATGATGAAACTTTTACCTTCGGCTATAAATCTGATGAAGAGAAGACATCAACCAACTACGATCTCTTTCTTGGTCTCCTGATTCTGAACCATCCACATGTTGGCCTTCACTCATGTCAACAAGAAAATTTATTCTCCTTGTTGTTATCTGAAAGGTTCCTTTCACAACCCTTAGTGGTCGGACCATAGAAGATGAAACTTCAAGAACAATCCTTTCATCAAGTTCCTTGAGAACCAAGTCTCTAGAATTTTGAACCACGTCTTGGTCACTCAATGGTCGAGGATCACTGATACCACTTGACAGTTCTATTGCATCCTCAAGTGAGCCAGACATCCTCTCTTCATTTTTCCCTTTGTGTTCAAGATCATCAGCATCCTTATATTCATCATCTTCATACATTATCTCCTTTGATATTTCTTGAGCAGCAAGAAAACTTGCATTATGGTCTGTCTGATCATCATAGTTTACTGCTTCCTCAACATGATCAGTACCAGTGTAGTTCCTCCTTAAACACTGTCTCATTCTTAAAGAACTTTCCATAGAATCAAGTTTCCAGAAAACCTGCAGATGTGAATGTGTTATTACATAACTCAGAAACTCCTTGACATGTTTCATATTTAGACCAGGCTTACGTGTTTGGAACTGCATAAAAGGTCTCCAAAGGGTCCAAAGAAGCATCTCATCTCTACCAAGTAGCGTACTAGTTTGCGCCAACCACGTACTCCCATGCATAAGCGGTTCCTCACTATGTTATCATCTCGTTTACGCCTATCGATCTGGTGAGTAGTTGAATGTGGGATTAGAGTGTACAGAGAGAAGACAACAAAGGGTGACAAGGGAAGAGATCTAACCTCAGATCTCTGCATGTTACGTGCCAAGGCAAAGCTTGCAACAAGCACAGCAATAAACTTGTAGGACAAGGCATTAAAGTCTTTGCCATAAACTGATTTTGTATCCACTGGTTGGAGACACTCCATCCATGCTACTCCCATAGCTTCAGAGACGTTCCACCTCTGTAAACGCTCCATGTCACTGATGGTCCTCCTCTGACCAGATGTGGCCATTGCAACAGCACTTAAACCTCTCCCGGTACCAATCTTGGCACTACGTTCAAGATCTCGTGCTGCAGCCAGGGCAGCTGCTTTTGCAGCAGCCTTAGCTCTTGGTGTACCTGGTGTGTCATCTTTGGGAGCCTGCAAGGGCTTCTGGAAGCTTGAGAAGCTCTGAAGTTTGGCACTCTTACGCTCAAGCAGTGAAGTGTCTCGCCTAAGAGATGGAGGTGCTGGTGGTGCTGGAGGTGGAGGCGCTTCCGAACCAGCTGCACCTGCGGCTATCATGGCTAGTGCCATTGCAGAAGGAGGCGATGCAAAAGCAGCTGCCCACTCAGGAGATATCATAGAAAGAGCCGCCTAGGATACAAAGAAACAACAACACAGTTCAATAACACACAACAAAACCTCTTAGGGAATGTGAAAAGACTTGTGGAACCTCAATGGGAAGTGCATCAGCAGCCAAGGCACGATCATCAACAGCAAGAGGATTCAAACCATCAGCAGTGGAAAGTTCATGAATGCCAGCTAAAAGAGGTCGCCACTTTCTTAGAATTGCAACAAATGGTGGTAGTATAGCCTCTAGATACTGCTTTCTTAGTGGCCTTTTGTCTCTGCTCACAGCATGCCATACCTGCAACACACTTGGTATCAAAGTGAGCATCAAATCAATCCACACAAAAGAATTTGAAAATATGGAGAACTAACCTCAGAATATAGAACACATGTAGTAACCAATACTCTCTGCCTCTTTGAATTAGATATTGGCATGTTTAAAAAAGGAGATAGCACACTGAAGATCAAAAGACAAGACACTTTAACTTCTTTACATAAACTTGAGTGAGCAACAAGTATTAATGATATTTTCTTGATTTTTTACCTCCACAACAATGCTGATGGTGACATCTGAGAACTGATATCTAACGGTCCACTAGAAGAACCATCTTCAGAACTTAAATTTTTCATCAACAAACTATCTTCACCATGGTCTTCTTCCCTCAAAGACAAGAGAACCATTCTAAGCATGCATAAGAAAGGCTGATCACTATCCAGCAACTGGTAAAGAGCTTCCATCCCTCCCATACCAGTACCAGACCCTCCACCAATTCCTAGGCCACCTCCAAGTCTAGACTCATCAAGCAGCAAAGCTTGAAGCATGGATACTGATTTTTTAACCAAAGGAAGTTCAATCCAGTTTCCATGAGCATCTTTTTGTAAAGAACCTTTCCAAGAATCCCAACCACTTCCACCACCACCAAAACAAGTTGTTTTAGGAGGTAGTCCAACACCATACCACAGTCTACTCCTGTACTTCCAACCCTCAGCCAAGTCCATTGTACAGCTACCATATGAAACAAAGGCACATGACACAGATTCATAAGGCTCAGCTGCTGCTGCAGCAGCAAGACGCTCCATTAATGCTGTAGATATCTGGCCACTTGAATCAGCCATTGAAGCAAGTATCTGAAGAAAAAGTAAAGTAAGAAAATGAGCGTCCTTAACAGATAATGGTTGCAAAATATATCCACTTACATCTAAATGGACCCCTCCTGAATCACTGGACACTGAAGCACGGCTGCTAGAAACCTCTGATGATTCTCCTACTGTGGTCAATGTGTACGGACGGTTGTTAATGGGATAAACAAGAGACAGAGGAGATGGAGAAACATCGACTGCTTTTGCAGCACAGTTCTGCTTGCTCTGTAGTCTCAAATGATCTTCCACAAGCATCAAAATCACAATTGTGTTTTCCACAAGAAACACTGAAAGCTGAGCAGCGTTTTCTACTCCAGCCTTTGCTTCTTTTGGTGCTAGACTCTCTGCTGCGACTTCAGCTGATGCAGCAGCGATAACTTGAGTCTGTTGAGGGGGAAATAACAATGTATAGGTCAAGCTATAGCAGTCACATAGTGTAACAAAACAGGTGAAAACACACACAGAGCTTCAAATGAAAACAAGAGTTACCTGAGCTTGTAGTTCTTTGGCAGCAAAGTCTAGCAACCCACCAAGAAGCCTTCTTTTGAAAATTGGCAGTGATTCCTCACGCCTGAAAAATTTAAGAGAACAAAAAGTGTAAAATACAATTGAACATAACACATGTATCTCTCAAAATACATATGAAGAAGCAACAAAAAAAGTAAAAGATGGTGCATGAAACTACCTAATGCGTTTCTCTCCAGTGCTAGACCCACCAACAATAGAGAGCCACTCTGCACAATGAGTTGTAGCCTCAATATCCTGTAAAAAGAGCAAAACAAGTTAAATGTGCAAATGATATAAACTGGTAGAGAGATGAAGCAAAGAAATATACCTTCCAACCATACTTCTGGCGCATTGAATGTTCCAACATTATAATCAAGAAGTTATGAATCAGATCTTCCAGCTCAGCAGAACCAGGTGAAGCAGACTGTTTCCCTGCATCTCTCTGTATGTGAACACAAAATAGTCAGCATATAAAGAGAGCTTGCTGGTTAATGACAAGATAATCATGGAGGGAAACTTTCAAAGTGTCAAGGTTGGAATATTACCTCATAGTTTGAGATCAAAGTCTCCAAGATCCACTCAGGCCACTCTTCCATTTTTGTTAGACTGCTTCTGTTTTCAGGATGGCTACGGGCCAAAAATAGAAGATCCTAACATAGCAAGAGTGAGTTCAGAAAGATACAAAACTAGCTGCACAAAAGTGTCTCTATAGCTATGACATTTATACCTGAAGCGCTCGTTTTTGTAGAGCCTTAGATGCAAACGGTAGAGAACGCAAGAGGATTAACAGAAGCTGAAGGTGTTCAAAGCGATGACCTGAATCATAAAAGTTCAGGCCATCCTCTGTTGATGAAGCATTAATCTTCAAGCAAATGATCATTACAGGTTAGCACAGATGAAGACAGACAAAACAAAATGAAAGAAGAACAGAACATACCGAGGTCCCAAGCAAAGTTGTATAGACATTCTCAGTCATCAACCTGTTTGGAGCAGCTTGAAATGCTTTAAGCAATGCAAATAGAAGCAATGATACTTTATCATCAAACATTGTTCCACCACTTTCATGAAGCCCATGACTCATGAGGTTACTCATGACATCAGACTTGGAACCAGGAGAAAACTTTAAGTGCCCTTTTGAAATCAAGGCACCAATCAATCTAATGATCCCAACCACAACGCGGTCACTATCGTCCCCATTGTTTCTTGCATTGTACCTTGTCTTGTTACTGAGTGGAGTTTCAGAAATAGAGGATGTTCTGTCATCATTCATGGAGTTGGAGATGGTAACTGAGTCACTGTCATGAGCATGAGTGTCTTGTGGAACTGAATCCAACTGCTTTAACAAACCAGACTCATTGTTATGGCTCTGTTCACTATGATCAGTTGGCATTCTTGTTCCATCCGTAGAAACAGATTCTACAACGTTGTCATCACCTGCTTTAGCTTCTCTCTGCAGAAGAACAAGAAGTGTTTCTATCCCATTTGATGTGATGAATACCTCTGCAAAAGTCTGAGCCTTTGCAGCATTTGGCTGTACAACCAACCTAAACATGAGATGTAATACTCTTGCAACCTAAAATAGAGGTATCAATCAAACTATGTCAGAGAAAAGATCTGAGAAATGACATATGTTTGACAGTTAATGTAACATGTTACCTGATTTGGCTGTGGACTATCAACTATGAAGCCAAGTAATCTATGACCATCAGCAGAAGCAAAAGAGGAAGACGCTGCTCCCATTAGAAGTTCAATGATCACCAAAAGCTCATCGACCAATGCATTAACTTCCCACATTGGACGCACATCCCCATCTAGAGAAAAGGTGTTCACAGAGTCTTTCTCTTGAACCGTCCAGTAACATCTCCTACATCCATCAAGAAGTATCTGAATAGCATCAGCATCCCTCATAGCTGTTGCTTCAGTGAAGACCATATCTTGAAGAGATGACAACAGATTCTTCTGAAGTCTATAATGGCACACACTCCATATCTTCAGATCCAATAGTAGTGTCCGGAAGAGCTGCACTTTGAGAGCATGGTTGATCTTTTGAGACTGACAAACCAACACAATGGAAGCAACTAGCTCCTCATCTTCTACTCTATCATGGTTGAGATCAAGTGATGAGAGTGAGTGAAGAAGGTAACCAAGGATGGTGGCTAGAATCTCAGGGCCTCTAGTACGAGACAACTCTTCATTGTTCCCAGGATGTTGAATAGCAACTGAGATGATTCTAAAGATAGGTGCAGCAAGAGAGTATGTAGTCAAAGACAATGGGAGGTTACTAGAAGATGGCTCAAGAGTATCTTTACACACATTGCTAACTGTTAGAGGAAGCAAAGACATTGGTCCTCCATAAGCTAGGGCCCAGAAGGACTCCACTGACTTCAATCTCGTTGCTACATGGACTTGTCCAATTACCTCAGCTGGTCGTCTTAGAGTGCCTTAACCAAAAAAGAAACAAATAACATATATTTTCAATATTATAAATATTTTAGTATAGACTAAAAATGGTCATGCTTAGAAATAGAATCAAGAGGATAATCATAAGTACCTGCAGCTCCAGACAGAGAAGCATCTGGACAGAACCGTCCACTAAGTAGACATGGGTGGTAAAGTAAGTGAATGTACACTCCAAGCTCTGAATCCAAAAGACTGCTTTCCTCTGCCCAATTTCGGACATGCTCATTTGTAGCTAACCATGGAAGACCTGCCCCATTGCCAAAACAAGGCAAAACATCACCACCTCTTGATGCTAATCTTGTCATTCTTTCAGGACCAATGGGTTCTTTAAATATGTACACTGGTCCCATCTCAGCAAACAAAGCACACTGACGCCGACGACGGTCAGCAGATGATGCAGGAGGAGGAGGAGGGTTTGATCCAATGCAACAAGAAGAAAGTGGTTTGGATATACGAGGAAACTCAAAAGGAAGAGTCTCATACAAGGAACCGTCTATGTACAGACGCAGCTCACTCTCTGAACTCCCTAAGAGTCCTTGGTTACATGTATGTTCAAGACCAATGAAGTACCAACACTGAGGCTTAAACGCATGAGTGAAATGAAGTGAAGCTCTGTTTCCTCTCCCACGACCACTCTCAACTACTAAGAACTGTGCATAGAAGTACACTTCGATTCCTTGGTTATTATCAGGAGTCAAGAAGCTGAACAGACGTGGCATATGAGCAGTGCCTTCCCCACCATGCACATTAGCAGCTGCCGATGTCTTTCCTGATTTGGCAGCTGAAGCGGCAGCAATGGCGGCGGCTGCGGTTGAAGCGTTTAGTGTGTCAGCAAATGATTCAATGTATATCCAAGTTGCAAATGCATAGCCGTTAGTAAAAGGCCAACGAGTTTCTCCCGGACCAAGTAGCCCTGAGCTTTCACCAACGAACTCAAAGCTACATGAAGGTCCTCTTGATTCATTACCGTTCATTGCCTTCTCTAATGCATCCATCAAAGGGCTTGACCACACTGTTTGAAGAGATGTCTTAGTAACATGAAGCCATCTATGTAAGTCTTCTACACTAAGTGAGTGTCCAGCTAAGTGTTGTATGCATTGCAACAAAGCTGATGCATTCCATTTCATATTGCCATCCTTGGCAAGTATCTCCTCTACCGATCTCAAGAGAACACTTAACAGCCTCGCCGTGGAGCACATAGCTCTGTTCCTCGTGCAAGAACGTAAGATAGCAAGCAAGCCTCTCACCATGAGTGTCCTAGGGGACATGAAGACAACACTATCACCAGAACAAGGAAGGCTAGGGATAAGCTCGCCTGATACAATGGCAGCACGAGAGTTCAGCATCACGCTAGGTGGGTTGCTATCTTCATCCTCTTCAAAGCTCTCAACTCCACCCATGGTAGCTAAAAGAGAATCAATAACAAGGAAAGCAATAGTCTCTGCGTCCTCTCCAGCCCCAAAGCTTTCAGCACCGGTGACAATGTTCTTTAGTTTGTCTAAGCTTTCAGGCTTGCCCATGATGGCAGAATCAACTAGATGGAGCAACTCTGGAGAAACGTTTTGCGTTGTATCCTTTGGTTTGTGTGTATGTGGGGACTGAACCAGAGGATCTAGACTCGTTGATGAAAGAGACGTCTCCTCTCTTAGAGAAACTTGTTCAAAATTGTCATCTAAGCTAATCCCTTCATCATCAGCATTTTCATCAGGAATGAAACTAGGGTTCCCTATATCAAAACTGTTCTCTGCGACAGGCTTATCAGCAACGTTGAGTGTTTTTTCTTCGTCTTCTTCCATTTTAAAGAGCTAATAGAGAACCTACGGAAACAGATATCTCACTCACCACCTGTTTAACACCAAAAAGATTAACAAGTAATGTTAAATGAGCACTGACGTGGGGAACAAGGAAACCAAAATGAAGCTAAAATGTAAATAAAAATATTAGGGCACACATGACAGAACAAAACTCCATCCAGTTAATGGTTTCACTTCCGACAACAAGAAAGCTATAGAACATTCAGACATGAGATCTGTCGTAGCAAGGTAATAATGGTCGGAAAAATGTATTTTTTTGGGTCGAAGTCGGAAAAAAATGTCTAAACAAACAAAAATGAATGGGAAGCAACTTATGTTATCCGGCTCACCTATTCATCTTGCTTGTAGAATCGGATATAATCGGAGATTGGAAAGAACTACGACGTGAGAGGAGGAGCTACGGTCGGAGAAAGGTGAGCGCGAGAAAGAGGGAGTGATGTTTGATTTGGCAATTTCGCACCCATTTAGAAAGTTACGATGTTAAAATTTTCTTTCTTCCTCCTGTCTCTGCTCTTGACCAGTCAAATGAGTGGTTAAATTGGAGTTTGTAAAGACACAGTCTCATTCAGATTTTATATTAGGAGTCCGATTCCTTAAATAAATAACTCCATCTAAAATTCACTTTATAACTCATTTGAGTTCGGCTAATAATATTTTTAGAATATATTTATTGGATTGATCAACATAAATATGAAATTGAGTACTTGAGACATTTATTTTGGTTTTGAATACTTTTTTGGATACCGTGGCGGGTATTTCGGTTATTTTATTGGTTCGGTTTGTGTTCGGTTTGATTTGGATAATTTATTTATAGAAATTTTGCAATTGAAGAAACCTATAATAATTAGTTTGGTTTGGATCGATCTTGGTTTAATTTGTTTTTGGATTCGGTTAAGTTCAATCGGATTTCCTTGAGTTTAGTCTTTTTAAGAAAAATCATGTTTAAAAAAATAAACGCATGGTGAGAAAATCATGTGACTATGAAAAATAATTTATGTAAACTAAATCCAGTATAAAACTGAAAAAAACTTCTAAACACACAGAAATTATAAAAATACAATCAAATCAAAATTAACTAAATTAAATAGGAATTAAAAAACATCGGTAATACTTCTTTTTAAAAAATAAACTATGTAAATTAAATCTAATATAAAAATGAAAAAAGCTTTAAAAATTACAAAAACAATTATAAGAAAATAAATAGACAATCAAACAAAAATTAACTAAAGTAAATAGAAAATTCAAAAAACAAACATTATTAATAAATTTAATAGTGACTTTACTCTTAAATTTAGTATATTTTATATTGTTAATATGTTTAATTCAAATACAAAAAAAAAATATTGGTTTCTTGGTTCGGTTTAATTTGGTTCGATTCGGATAGGTTTCGGTTCGGTTGGTTCGGACTGAAAAAATCTTAAACCAAACTATTTGATAAAAGATTTTGGTTTGGTTTGACTTGGTTTGGTTCGACTCGGTTTGGTTCGTTTTTTTTTCTGCCCACCATTAGCTGATCTTTTAGATTTTTTGGGTCTTCCGATTGTTTTGGGTATTAATTGGATCGGCCTTGGATAATACAATTAATTCTAATACCACCATACATGATCTTAATTTTGCAGAATGGATCGGATACTTATCATATTTTCAGTTCGGATTCTTTTCGAATTCCAAGTTCAGTTAAAAATATTCACGCCTAGAAAGTATCCTTCAAATCGAAATATCTCATTACTTATTTTACAAAACAAAGCAAGAAGAAGAGGATGGATAGTTTCCTCTGACTATTGTATTCAAACAAGTTGAAGTTCTAGTAAAAATAAGTGGTGTGTTCCAGAATAAAAACCAAGACTTACGATACAAGAGTGGTAGTTTTATTCAATTTCTTGACGGGGACTGCATAAAGTGGGTTGGTCTTATGCAAGCTAACACCGAAGCTCTCGTCCATGTTCAAATCCTCAGGAAGGACACCGTTTTGAAGCTTCCATTCAAAAGAATGAAGAAGAGAAGCAAGAACGAGAGATACTGTCTTCATAGCCAAAGACATTCCAGGGCATATTCTTCGTCCAGCTCCAAACGGTATCAGCTCAAAATCTCTACCTTTCACATCAATTTCTCGTCCCACCAGAAACCTCTCTGGCTCAAACTGCTCTGAGTTTTCCCAAACGCTCGAGTCTCGTCCAATATACCAAGCATTTACCAAAACCTGAGCATTCTTAGGCACGAGAAACCCTAAAACCTCTACATTTGACTCGGCTTTGTGTGGTCCCAGAAGTGGACCCGGTGGGTGCAAACGGAGAGTCTCTTTCACTAATGCTTGTAAATACGGAAGATCCGAGATGTGTGACTCCTGAACTACACCATTTGGACCTACCACGTCGTCCATCTCGGCTTGAGCTTTAGCCATTGTCTTAGGGTTGCGAAGTAGCTCAGCCATTGCCCATTCCACCGTGGTGGAGTTCGTATCAGTCCCTGCAATAAACAAGTCCTGAGACACACAAACATATACAAGTACTAGTTAGGTTTACATGCAGATATTTCTATTGTTTTTTTTTATTCAAAAGCCTATTTTATCATCCAAACTTGATGTAGTTTGGGTAAGTAAACCAAATTAAACAACCAATAAAACATAATTTCCTATGGAAATATCTAGCACTACTGGCTAAAGAATCCGCTATTGTCTTTTGAAAAATAAAAGTAACCGTGAAAGCAAAAATCAGTCACAAAGATGTATAAGATCATAGGAATTGTATATAAATAGCACTTACGTAGAGAAAGTGTTTGATGTCGTTCACGTTGAGTTCGGATCCATTTTCTTTGACTAAATCCATAAGCGAATCCAAGAGATCAGTTTCACTCCGAGATGATTTCTCATTGTTCCGAGCATCGATGAACCCTTGAAAAACCTGAAACAACACATCTGAGCATACTTTCATCTCTTTCCGGATACCTTGCACGTCAAGAAACCCTATAAGTGGAAAATAGTTGGCTAGGTTTGGTTTCCCAATGGTTTCCATTATGCGAACCACCGATTCTTGGAGCTCCATGGAGGTTCTCGGGTCATAACTACCCAAATCAGTCGAAAAGAAAGTGTTTGAGATTATATTGAGCGATGTGACGAATGAGGCACGAGCAATGTCGACGGACTCTCCTCTTTCGCATATTTCGCTAATAAAGGTTACAAGTTCATTCACTTTCTTCATGCGCACGGACTTGGTGGCTTCGAGGCACTGCGGGGAGAACATGTGAGTGGCCGATATCTTCCTCCATAACCTAAGTGGAACATAATAGAGCTCATCCATCGTCAATTAGTATATAAACCATGCCAAGGCATTTTATCCAAATGGAAAAACTGAACCGGAAACACGAACGGAAACTGAGCCAAAACTTATAAAAATCCAATGTTTCTATTTCTCTAATAAATCAGGAAACCAAAAACCAAAATAAAATTTATAAACTAAAAATTACTCAAAAACCTTAACTACCCAAATATTTGTATTCAAAATATATAAAATTATCTAAATTATTTGATATTTAAATCTGAGAACTTTGAATTATATGATTTTTTATCTAATACCACAGTGATCTGATATTTTTAATTTGAATTATCCTAAATTACCTAGAAACTAAAATCAAAATATGTTTTTTTGGATTTTAGTCGTTTTAATATTTTAACTGAAACCTGACCAAATTTTATAAAGTCTAGAATGGTTTCTGTATTTTAAATCCGAAATAGACAAAATTGAAAAGTTCTAAACGGAACCGAAACTCAAGAGTCAAGAGGCAGCCAAAAATATACAGGTGTGGGATACACAACCTTAAACGACCAAACCAAACTATTGTTACAACTTACAAGTGTATTCTATGACGATTTTATTTTTACAACTTGAAAATGGATTATTATAGTCAAATTATTTAACCATGTGAAATTCCTACAAAAACAGACGGGTTGTCTATAGTTTACCTCCAACGAGGGGACGTCGAAGATAGCCAGGCCATGGAGACATTCTGGTGGTCGATGGAACGAACCGGGTCGAGGATGATTCGTCCAGACAGGACTTGATCATGTGTTTTAAGCACCTCTCGTGCGGCCTCTGGTGAGGAAATGATCACTGTGGTTAAACTTCCAAGCCTAAGATTCATGACTGGTCCATAAATTTTGGATAGGTCGGCAAGTGAACGATGAGGAGCTTTCCCGATTTGGAGAATGTTTCCAATGATTGGCCATCCCGGAGGTCCTGGAGGAAGTGCGGTGGATCTCCGTTGGGATGTGACGGCGGCAGCGAGGAGAAGGAATGATAATAGGAAGCAAAAGATCAGGAATATAGCCACCTCCATTAGATATTTCTAAGTCTGTTACGTCTCTTCTTGCCCACTTTCTTTTACTTATCTATGGAGGTGATATAAAGCTAGTTGTCTAATCGTTTTGAACATTTTTCCACTATTTTCCTTCTAAATAGTCACGTTTGTCGACAAATAAAGAAAAAGAAAATAATTTTCTCTTTCAACTCAGGAAAAGTATCATATATGCCAAGAAACAATATGTAAGTATATAAAGTTTCCTGGTAAAAGAAAATGTAATTGTTATGTTCAGTAGAGGCCCTGAGGGGAAGCGGAAGAAGCTCGGGCT
>NC_079514.1:51079066-51084524 GCF_000801105.2 Raphanus sativus | reverse complement strand
AGATTTAGGTGATTTTTGTTAAACTACTCTAGAATATCACCTAAAACAATGAGATTTGAGTTTTATTTTTTTTAGCTAAGAAACTCCACCCAAACACCCTAAAATCACCTCAAAACTTTAAAATCCCACAACTTAAAATATTTTCAATAACAGTAGATTTCAGAGTACTTTACGAAATGTCAAGTTCGATAACAGTGGATTTTAAATGAGTTTTTAAAATTCATGTTTGAATAACAGTGGATTTGTCATTTTAATACAAATCACCTGAAACTCTCAGTTGAATACACCCCCCTAAAATAAAAAAACACCTGCACTTTTAAAGTGCGGGTCAAAACCTAGTTTGTCACTTGTTACTATATAAAACCGGTCTAAAATAAACTAGAAAATTATTTATTGATTCAGATCCGGTCTCATAATTATCAAACCACTGAACAAATTACTATAAAAAATGAAACTACGAACAGTTTAATATAAATAGTCGTAGTTTTTATTGACGTAGTCAGAGTAAAGTGGGTTGGCCTTGTGCAAGGTAAGACCAAAAGTCTCGTCCATGTCCAAATCTGCAGGAGCCGCGTAGTCTTTGCCGTTTTCAAGAGTCCATTCAAACGAATAGATAAGTGAAGCAAGCATGTGAGGCACAAGCCTCAACGCCAATAATATTCCAGGGCACATCCTTCGTCCAGCTCCAAACGGTATCATCTCAAAATCTTTACCTACCGACCCAAGGTCTCGTCCCAAGAACCTCTCTGGCTTGAACCGTCCTGCGTTTTCCCAAACGTTTTGGTCTCGTCCTATAGCCCAAGCGTTCACCAGAATCTGAGCATTCTCAGGGACTAGGAACCCTAAAACCTCTATGTCTGACTCAGCTTTGCGTGGGATCAGAAATGGATTCGGTGGGTGCAAGCGCAGAGTCTCTGCTACAACAGCTTGTAAGTAAGGAAACTGTAGGAGATCAGAGTCACTAACGTAACGGTTTGGGCCAACGATAAAGTTGATCTCGACTTTAGCGTTGGCCATAGCCTCTGGATTACGTAATAGCTCAACCATTGCCCATTCTACTGTGGTAGAGTTCGTTTCCGTCCCCGCAATAAATAAGTCCTTCAATAACATAAAATCATTATATTCTTGGTTCAAGAAATAAAACACAACTTGAGTTTGCATCTACTAGCTAGTTAGATTTTTTTTAAGTTACAAAAATAATATGATATTCATTTATATATAAATGCAAAAATGAGATTATATATTTATATAGGTCTCATATATTTATATAGTTTTTAAAAAATATTATTATATTATTTTATCAAGTTTTGTTATATTTTGAATCGGTCAAAAACGAAGCAGAAAAAAATTATTAATTTATCGAGTTTATTAAATATCGAATAATAATTTAGTTTATAGATTTTATACTATATGTTTAAAAACTTTTTACCAAAAAGCACATATTATATGTTTTTACATAAAAGTCATTTGCAAAAAAATCATAATGTTAATAATTTTTATTGATGTTTTTCGCGCACATTTATAAAATTTTGGTACTTATAGTACTAGCAATGCATATGTTCTCACATGTGTTCTTAGATTAAAAATAATAAGTTAAATAAAAATTAATAGAAAAGAAAGATCACTTCACATAAACTTAGGAGCTTCCTTTCACATGTGGTTTCGTTATTATTGATACAACTTATATGAATATTTAATGCATAAGATACACTAATATAAAATCTTACCAATGCAAATACTCTTAATATATAACTTACGTATAGAAAGTGTTTGATATCGTTCATGTCGACTTCCAATCCGTCATCTTGAATAAAATCGACAAGGGAATCCAAAAGATCGCTGTTACGTTCATCTCTAGGTCCAGTCCGCAATGATCTTTCTGCAATCCGAGCATCAATGAGCCCTTGGAAAACACTAAGTAATCTCTCCGAACATACCTTCGTCTCTTCCTTGATACCTTGTAGATCAAGATATTCAATAGACGGCAAATAGTTTGCGAGGTTCGGTTTCCCCATGATTTCCATTACACGAAACAACGAGTCTCGGAGTTCCGATGAGGCCATCTGGTCGTAACTACCTAAGTCGGTCGAAAACACAACGTTTGAGATAACATTAAGCGATGTGACGAAGCAAGCACGAGCTATCTCGACAGCTTCTGCTCTCTCGCTGCTTTCAATAATGAATGTTACAAGCTCTTTCACTTTCTTCGACCGTATGGTCTTCGTGGCGTGTAGACACTTCCTTGAGAACAGCTTAGTCTCTAATATCTTCCTCCATAACCTAGGTGGAAACATAATACATTTATTAAATGTGAATGGGATTTATAAAACTTATACCCTCAGAGTCACATAGTGAAAGAACAAAATGAAATATTCATCGATGGCTCCCAAATATTATTAATGGTTAATACGTACATATAAAGGCCTCCAAATAGTTAATGGCTCAGACTTTTCTTAACTATTGTTTCAAACCCCATAAATTTGTTTAGTAATACCTCCAAATATGTTTAGTAATTGTTTCAAACCCCATAAATTTAAGGGCTGGCTCAGACTATTCGAATCATGTGGTTATTGAGTCGAGTGTGGCTGAATAGCATGTAAAAAATTAATAAATTCAATTATAAAATTATATAGTCATGTCCACCATATTCAAAACCAAACTATGTGAAGTTAAATTAACTAACTTATAGTTTACCTCCAATGAGGCGATGTGGAAGGTAGCCGTGGAAGGGAGACATCTTCCTGGTGACTGATGGTTCTAACGGTCTCATTGAAGACTTGTGCAGAGAAGACATGGTCAAGCGTTTTCAAAACCTCTCGTGCTGCCTCTGGTGAAGAAATGACCACGGTGGTTAAACTTCCAAGTCTAAGACTCATGACTGGTCCATAAAAGTTTGAGAGGGTAGCAAGTGAACGGTGAGGAGCTTTTCCGATGATATGAAGAAGTCCGATGATGGGCCATCCCAAAAGTCTGGGCGGTCCGGGAAGTCCTGAAGGTACCAGACGCAGTGGGCCTGATGACCTCCGTCGTGATTTAATGGCGGCAAAGAGAAGATATGTTAAAAGGAAGCTAAGTGTCAAGAGCACAGCTGGAGCCATAGTGTTTCTCATCGTCAGTTCGTGGCGTTTTCTTCTAACCACAATCTTATACTACTTACTTAAAGAAACTACATTATGTACTAATTATATTACTACTAAAGTTATTGTCATTATGAGCTTAGTATAGAGTAGCTTCATTCTACATAAATGCATTGATGACAAAAAGAAATTTATGCTTAGGATACAAAAGTCAAAGGTACACAATGTGTCCATCATTTTAAAAGCTAAAGAAAAAATATGTGGTATGTTTTGTTTTTTGTCAAACAACAGTACGTGGTATGTTAAGTTACTGATGGGCAAATAAAACAGATTGGCAATCCGCATTCTACATTAGCATTTTCTTTAATCGCAGTGTTCTTTAAATGACATACAAAAACTGTTAAAGGAAGAAAAAGGTTAAGTTTCCTGACTTGCACTCCTATTTAGGGTTTTGCAACCGGGTGGGGATAAGCTCTATTTTTTTATTAGGTCTGGTGTCGTATAATCCTATAGTATCGTTACCATATAGTAACTACAAGACTACAAACCAAGTAAATTGAATCGATTTTAAACCAGCCAATGGAGGGATATTTATTGGAGAGAATATCTCACATCGGAAATATAAAAAGGATTTGAGTAATATATAAGGGATTTGGGCTTCCAACTTAAAATCAATTGGCAGTTAATAGAATGATCCAAGTCCTGTATATATTACTAGTGTCTCTTTCATATTTTCGATGTGGATCTTCTCTCCAATAATATTCGATTTTGGCGTATTAAATGGTATTAAGCAGGGATGTTCTTAAATTCTCGTTTTATTTAATTATTTATCAGATCAAATTGTTAAAATAATATTTATATACGAAATTGTATAGTAACTATATCTATATATGCAAATTTTTTATATACACTATCAGTTGATTCGGTTAGGTTTAGGAGAAATGCAGTATACTTTGTTAGGATGGATCGATTGTCTATTACATTCCACCGTATTAACCATTTCAATCAAATCCAGGGACGAAATGTTTTCTGTTGAGTGCACAATGCTAAAAACGACAAAAATAAAATTAGAATAAGAGCACATTTTAATCTTTTCCATAATCTAAAAATAGTTTAGTGAATAAACTTAAGTTATTTAAGACTATCTCCAATTATATTTTAGGGAAAACATCAAAATATGAGGAAAGACTATTTCCAACGGTGCATTAGTTTTTCCTTCAAAACATTATTGGAGATGATTTCTCCTCATATTTTGATGTTATCCTTCATTTTGTGTTTGTTTTTTTTTTATAAATTAATTTTAAACATTTATATAATTTTTATATCTTCGAACTCAATATTTGTTTTATATTTTACAGAAATTATTAATACTTTCATAATATAATTAATATTATATAAACCTTTGTATTTTCTTTTAAAACTAAACTTATGCACATAATGAAGATTTAATTAAAATAAAATCATATTTGGATAAAATTTGTAAGTTTTATAAAAACAAATAACCATTATTTTAGAATTAACAATCAATACTAATAACATAATATATTTAAAAATTATTTTTTAGAAGAAAAATGAGGAAAACTATTGGAGCAAAATGTAAATTTATTTTAAGTTTACTTTATTTTAAAGGAAAAAAAATCATTTGAGATGAGGAGGGGGCACATGACCCCTACCCATGCATCTGCGTCCACAGTTGGTTAAATCTAAAATCCTGACTGATCAAATCTAGAACTGATATGGAGACACTAAACCTTAGGAAATTACTACTAGACACTATTTAGTTATTCTTTTACAAAGATCGTAAAAATCTGTTGATGTAAAGATGTCCGCCCTGAAGTAGTCGCTGACGTAGTTGCTGAAGCAGACGTCGTAGTGAGTGGTGAAGACCATGTGGAGTCAAGATGCTGAGCTGGAGTCGTGTAGACTTGGAGAGCAAGGGAGTATCTTGAAGAAAAGGCAAAGAGGAATAAACTTGGGGAGCAAGTTTATGACTTAAAGGAAGAGGAATAAGTGCATTCCAAGAAAAGGAAAGTTGCACTTATTGATATGGAAGATGTCCATATTGTGGTTCCTTGGAGACTAGGGTTTCGGGAACGTGGAGTTAGTATAAGATAGCTATGTGGTCGTCTGTAGAGAGACAGAGACACAGAGGCTGATCTTATAGAGAGAGAGAAGCGCTTGGAAGTGTTCTGGGTCGTGCTGAAGCAGGGGCTGAAGTACTTGACGGTGGAGAGACATAAGCGGGTAGCTTAGGAATTGTTCAGTGGCGTGTGTTAGGGTGTAACACTAGACGTGTAAAGCTGATTAAGCAGAACTTGTAATAGGGTTTACAAGGCGATTCTAATAAAGCTATTGGTGTGTGCTTGTGTATTTTATCTCTC
>NC_079514.1:51069449-51078966 GCF_000801105.2 Raphanus sativus | reverse complement strand
TCATCAGCAGAAAAACAAACACACTCTCATCCGGTCACTGAAAACCATGCCGGCAACTCTGCATCCATGTGAACAACAAAAAACGGTTGTGTCCTGGCACTACGTGCTAGTCGATCCGCCTGCATATTCTGCTGTCTTGGTACATGAATAATGTCTGAGTTGATGAAACCGTCTTTAAGGGTCTTTATATCTTTCAAATAACTTGCAAAAGCTGGCCATTCCTCTGGTTCCGAAACCATCTTTACCAATTGAGAACAATCCGTTGCAAACGTAACCCTGAACTGACGCAAATTTTTCATACTTTCCATTGCCCATATCAGAGCCTCTACCTCCGAGTGGAGGGGAGAAAGACTTGCTCTGACATTCCGTGCTCCCATCAAACTGTCGAAACCTTCTAAAGTACTATACCAACCTTGGCCGGAGAAACTGTCTTTGTCTTTCCACGAACCATCTATGAAACACCAACGTCCTGGTATTGCCGTCTGTGGTACTACCTCAACTTGTCGCACCAAATTCTGTGTATCTGCGTTTTGTGCCTCCATCCAAAGTGTTGATTCTGTCTCTGCCAGTTTCAAAGTATCTCTCGGATCCACATCTAAGTTACTGAAAACCTTATTATTCCTTCCTTTCCAGATGTACCATAGAATCCAAGCATACTGATAAGTTTCCATCTTCGGATCAATTCTCCAAAATAAATAATCCATATTTGTAAAAAGACCTTGATAAGGGAAAATAGCTGGACTGGAAGGGATCTGCGAAAGAGCCCATACCTGACGCGCTGGTGGACACTCAAAAAACACATGATTTATGGATTCTTCGGGAGCGCCGCACCTATCACAACATATGTCCCCTTTTATCCCTCTTGCCTGCAAATTCTTTCTCACTGCTATGCACCCTGATACCAATTGCCATAGGAAATGTTTAAGCTTTGGTGGGCATCTTACTTTCCAGCAAAATGATTTCAAAGCATCAACTGAAGGTCCAAATACTGCTAATGGTTTCTCCTTATCAGGATAAACTCTCTCTACTTGGTATCCTGACTTCACCGTATATTTTCCGTTGTTTGTGAAATGCCATCCATCCCTATCCTCCAATCGGTTCCTGCTAAGCGGTATACTTTCAATAATTTGTACATCCTGAGGATCTACCAAAGTCCGAAGTGCCTGCGAATCCCAAGTTCTTGTAGTTGAATCAATTAAAGAATCCACTGTAAGATCTGGGTAGTTAGTGTGAAGATTTTTGTTTGCTGGTCTCGGGCGAGTGGATGGGATCCATGGATCATTCCATACTGAGATAGAAGATCCTGTTCCCACCCTTTTGATTAGTCCTTTGCTAACCAGAGATCTAGCAGAGATAATACTCCTCCAGCCATACGACGGAGAGTATGATCGGATCGGTTCTATGGGTGAAGCATTCCTAAAGTACCGTCCTTTAAAGACCCGTGAGAATAAAGTCTTGGGTTTCTCAATCAGTCGCCATAGCTGCTTTCCAAGCATTGCCGTATTAAAATCCGTAAGGTCTTTGAAGTCCAAGCCTCCATCCTCCTTACTTAACACTAGTTTGTCCCAAGATTTCCAATGCATGCCTCTTGTACTCCCTCCTGGGCTCCACCAAAATTGCGCAACCGCACTCGTTAATTTCTTTGCAGTCGCCTTTGGTAACCTATAACACGACATCACATGATTTGGTAATGCCGTTACCACGGATTTAATGATCACCTCCTTTCCACCTTTAGTAAAAAATTTGAAAGTCCAACCATTTACCCTACTGTTCAACCTTTCCTGTATAAACCCAAAGACTTGTATTTTGGATCCACCAATATTCTCCGGTAATCCCAGGTAAGAGCCCATTCCTCCTAGATTTTGAATTCCCAAAATATCTCTTAATTCCTGTCTGCTAGCTTCTTCTATTTTGTGTCCAAATTGTATAGAAGATTTCTGAAAGTTTATTTGTTGACCTGATACCGCCTCATACTCCTTTAGAATCCTAAGAATAGTTTGACATTCTTCCTTCTGCGCCTTGCAGAAAAACAGACTATCATCTGCAAAAAGCAAATGAGATATGGATGGACAAGCTCTAGCAACCTTCATACCCGTAAGTTGTTTACCCCTCTCAGCCTTTTTTATATTCGCAATCAACGCTTCAGTACACATAATAAATAAATAGGGCGATAAGGGATCCCCTTGGCGTAAACCTCTCTGGGGGACTATTAGACCTCGAGGTTGGCCATTTAACAATACCTGGTACTGCACTGATGATATACACCCCATCATTAATTTTATCCAATGTGAATCAAAACCCATTTTATGGAGAAGAGCCTGAATAAAGTCCCACTCCACTCTATCATATGCTTTACTCATGTCCGTTTTGATTGCCATAAACTTTCCTTGACATGCTTTATTGGTCCTTAGTCCATGAAACATTTCCTGAGCGATAAGAATATTATCGGAAATCAACCTTCCTGCCACAAAAGCCGATTGGGTTTCCGATATAAGTTTTGGGAGACAAAGTTTCAATCTCTGGCATAAGACTTTCGATATAATCTTATATCCAACATTACACAAACTTATAGGTCTTATCTCTGTCATCCTTGTCGGTCTTTCCGTCTTTGGTATCATACAAATATTAGTAATATTTAACCTTGAATCCATATCTCCTGAGACCAAAAACTCATTTACCATTTCAACGATATCGTTCTTAATTATATGCCAAGAGTGCTGAAAGAACAGAGCAGTCATTCCATCCGGACCCGGTGCCTTTTCAGGGTGCATCATAAACAAGGTCTGTCTTACCTCTTCCTCTGTCGCCATCTTTATCAACATTTGATTCATCGGATACGTAATAGTTGGCGTAATCTCTTCCAGAAAATTATCAAATTCTGAGGGAGAGGTAGTAGTAAATAAATCATCAAAATAATCAACAGCTACCTTCTCAATCCCTTGCTCCTCCGTAATCCAGTTTCCTCCTTCATCATAGAGACCCACAATCCTATTACGAGCCCTACGTTGCTTAGTTAAAGCATGATAGAATTTAGTACTGCGATCCCCAGCCGTATTCCACATATTCCTGCTTTTCTGTTGCCAATACTCTTCTTCATCTTTATATGCGTCTTGCAGTTTTTTCGATATCTCCAAGATTTCCTCTTGGGTCCTATTGTCATCCGTTTGAACCTCTTCAAGAGCCTTTTGAAGATCTGCTATTTTTTCCTTCCCATATGGCGGATTATTCTTCCGCCATTTAGCCATCTCATGTCGACAGTTACTGATTCTCGTAACAATATCCACCGTATCATCTCCATCATCTTCCTTCCATCCCCTAGTGATAGATTCTATTAGTCCCTCTTGTCCTATCCACCTTTTATCGAAACGAAATTGTCCCTTTCTTTTTGGTACCTTGTCCTCCAGAAAGGCCACTACTGGACGATGATCTGATCCTATCAAGCCCAAATATTCAGTATAAGAAGCTGGGAAAATTGTATGCCAATCCTCATTTGCTAATGCACGATCCAATCTACATCTGATTGTCGTGGCCCCTTTCCCTTTACCTCTTTTTCCTTGCCATGACATTTTGTTTCCCCGAGCCGGGAACTCTAATAATCCACAATTCCGTATCATGTTATTGAAAGGGACAAAGGAGGCTGCACTACGTAAAGTACCTCCCTCTTTTTCATGATTTCCAGTAATTTCATTCAGATCTCCAATGATAAACCAAGGGTCGCTTCTTGTAATCCCATACCTAGTAAGCCTTTCCCAGACCTGTTCTCTTAACTTTTGGACAGGATCACCATACACAAAAGTTAAGAAAACTCGCTTCCCCTTAACCTCTGCCTCCACATCTATCATACGGTTACTCGTATATAGAACCTTGACCTGCTGCTCATTATTGTAAAATAGGGCCAAACCACCACTCTTCCCAACCGGGTCCACCGTAACCAAATTATCATAACCAAAATGTGATTGAAAACCATTGACAAACGCAAAATCTTGCTTTGTTTCAGATAAAAATAAAAAATCAGGTTTATATTTGTACCAAATTTCCCGGAGGTAACTTATAGTCCATTTACTTCCCATGCCACGACAATTCCAACTGAGTACTTTCATAAAAAATATTATAAAGTAAGCTCCATCGAGCCAAGACTTGTGGAGGTAATGATCTCCCTTTATCCCTTATTCTTGATCCCAACAACCGTAACCATATTAAGATAATCCAATTCCAGCCTTGCACACTGCTCATGTCTAATGAACTTATGAAAAACCGCCAGCAAACACACACAGCTTCCTTGTTCCCTGCAGAAAAAATAAATACCACATTCTGGTATAATTGTTTAATCTCCATTGTATCCATAGTAACCAAACGAACGTCAGCAACCAAAGATTCCATCTTCCTTTTATACAAGCTTAGTAGAACTTCCAAGCACCATAATACGCTTATTTTTCTCTCTGATTTACCAAAATTATTCTTTTCTCCCCCAAGACCAATATAAAATTTCATTTGACTGAAGCAAATTACATACCTTTGACCTTGTTTGCTGCTTGCCAATTTAGTCCATAGTACCCATCGCTTACACACTTGAACCAGATTCCATTGTAAACCCATCATACCACATAACGCACTTTGACCAGATACCATAATACCAATTACAATTAAACCCAAAACAACCATTTTATTCCTTAACCGTAACTCACGATTATAACAAGCAAGCAAAAGAAGGCCAACACTATGCCTAAACAACATTAAAACCAGCAACAAGAAAACGCTCACAGAGCTTATTACTAAAGGAAAAAAATTGCAAAACACCAACAACACACAGGACATCACTTCACTGCTCTCCACTGGATATAAAATCATGAAGAAGATCGGGTTTGAAGGGCCCTTATCCTCTTTCTTTCTTGTGACTTTTCCCTGCTTCTTTCCTACCTTACCCTGAACCTTTTTCCTTGGTGATAACACTGCCTGGACAAACAGTTTCTTCGAAGTTCCTACCGCCAGCGAGGTTGGCTTAAACAAAGCTTTGCGAGTTCCTTTCTTCTTCTCCTCTTCCCCGCCTGCTATGTTCTGAGCACCCGGTTCCATAACCCCATCATTGTCCACTTGTAAAGTATCCAATTCCTCCATCTCACCATCAGTTAGATTTTGAAATTCCTCATCACCTGCAATGAACTCTTCATTTCCCTCCAAGAGGATATCTGAATCATCAAAAACCATAACCTCATCATCTAAAGTATTTTCTCCTACTTCCATCACTTCCTTAGCTATCTCTAGCTTACCATCCTTACCCACAACATCTGCATCGACGCTTTCCTTTCGGATCTGCCGATTGTGTGAGCATGATTCTGTTTTAATGAGAACAAAATTCATACCTTGATTTCTTGAGAACCCCAATCTCGCCTTTGATTTCCTTAGTATCCCTCTTCGATATAATCCTTGTTGATCTCGCCGGATCTTATTGCCCAAAATTCTTTGTTGTTTCTGAACCTTCCCGATCCTGTAATTGATACCCCTGCGAATCCATAACTCCCTGCGTAAACCCGGATCCCAGCCTTGAAAGCTCATCAAACCCTAGTTTGCAGAAATCGCCATTCAGACTATTATTAAAATTGTATCTCTATATATTTATGTATTAATATGTCTTTACTATTATTAAAATTGCACTGCAGTTGTTATATAGGTTACCATTCAGACTCAAAACCTAAGCTTATAATTTGGCATATTCCAACAAGTAGTTTTCACCCGTTACGATAAATTAATAGATCTTTAAAGTTAGGTGTATGGATCTATTAGTAATTTCTGGACAGAACTCAACTCCTTATTCTGGACAGAACTCAACTCCTTACTTTTTCTTTATCTTTTCTTGAAAATTATCAGCTACTTACGTTGCAGATATATCCAAAATGCTATCATTAAAAGAAGTTGACCTAGATAAACCTAACGGTAAAGTCTTTGCAATAGTACTAAAATTCCATGAACGTCTCTACTCTTTCCTGTAATTTTTTTTTCTTTTGCATCTCTATCAGGTATTGCGCAGCCATGTGTACGTTTGGTTACGCACTACTTCTGACGTCACAGCACATCTTTTTTTTTGAAAATGTCACAGTACATCTTACGTTATCTTTGATTAAATTTAGTATGATTATTAGGGGTGTACGTAGACCGAATACTACCATAATTCTTAGTATTTCAGATTTATTTCGGATTTTATGAATATTTATTTTTTTCGATTTATTTTATTTTGAAAAACTATGGATATCCGATTTTCAGAATATCCTAAAAGTTTACAGATATTTATAAATATTTACAGAGATATATCTTATCAACTTTGTTTGATACAAATAAATGTTTTAAAAAACCTTAAGAGTTTGTCTTCAAAAATATCTTTAATATAATATAAAATATAAAATAAAGATTAGTGAAACAAATATGTTTCATAAATTTTTAAAATTAATTAAATGTTCTTTATGAACATAATTTTTAGAAGAATTATAGTTTTATAAAGAGTTTATATTATTTCTTTAATTTAATATTTCTATAAGTATTTGTCTAAATAAACTAACAAGAGTTATATGTTAAAATAATAGTTATATAAATTTATACATCTATACTTCTAAATTTAATTGTACATATACATATATTTGAATAAAAGTCAAGAAGATTGAATATACAAATACGGCTTTGAAGTTTTAGTATATGTGATTTGCTTCATTTTTAACGGGTATTAATTTTTAATATAATTTTTTTGCTTCTAAGACTTTCAATATTCGAATTTTTTGGATCAAATTAAAACGAATAAAGAATCAAATCGAATTAACATAAAAATGCTAAGTGTTAAAGATTATATACAACTCGCGCACATATGAGAATTACGAACGTTACTTACGACTTTTTCTCTACCCAATTAATTTTGGAGTCAGAATTACGATTAATTGGAGTTGTTGTTAGATTGCGATCACCATGTATACATGTAATATAATCTGTGTATGTACGTGGAAGTTGTTTCACGTCGCCACGATGTTGTAATAATCTCACCGAAATAAATTGTTGATTTAACTACAGTTAGTTAGAATTTCGTCAAAAAAAAACCACAGTTATTTAGAATTCGTGTCACAGATTTTGGCCTGGAAATATTTACAATTTGTTTTTCAATTTCTTTTTGGCAAACGGTGATGGCTATAGCTATAGCTAATAATTATAATCATAGTTGGGTTTGTAATTTTATCTACTTTTTGCAACGTGTTTAATTTCATTGCTATAATGTTTAATTACTAAATATGATATTTGATTAAATCGAAGGGTATCTTTTCTTTTCTTTTGTCGTCTAGAGTGTGGACTGTGGAGTTGACTTCATATACAAGCCAAGTCACCTTGTCGAAGCACGTGCTTTCGACAACGCATTTAACACTGTACGGATAGAAATTATAGGTTTGATTCAAAAGCTAATCGAAATACTATCATAGAAGAAGTTGACCTACAAAAACATTACGGGAAAAGTCTTTGTATAATACTAAAAAGTTTCCAAGATTCTGTAGTTTTCTTTTGCATCTCTGTCAGACACTGAAGACTGCAGTCATGTGTACGTTGCGTTATGATTTATCATGACGTCACGAAGAGAGCTTGACCTTCACGGCATTTTTAGTTGGTAAGTTGACCAATATATTGTTGGAACTATTTTTTTTAGTAATGTATTCATATGCTAAAAATAGAGTTAGTGTGAATGAGAAATGGAGGTCTAATATGTGTGATTTGAGAAACTTGTATAAAGTTACAAATATACACATTAGATATTTGGATTTGGGTTTTTGATTTGTTAGTTGGACTTCATGTTCATTAACTTAATCTTATAAACCAAATATATGTTGATCTTTTATATTGATAAAATATAAAAAAGAAATCCATTTTAAAGTATATTATTTTGTTTGAATTGGTCAAACAATAATAATTTTACTCTTTAATTTCTTGGTCAAAATGTGAAATGAATTCACATATTAATTGACAAGAAATAAAGTCTACATTAATGCACCTTGGAGGTTTCATTTTTATGTTGAAAATGAAACTTGTGCTTCTCATTATTTTTCTATATAAATGGCTTGTTAGCATGATAGAAAGTGATAGACACATCAATAGCAAAAGAAAAAACCACATTCTCCCATATTGAAAAGTTATGTTAGTATTTTTTATTTCTTGTGTCTGAGAGTACAACACAAAACTAGTTTCGCCAGGCTTCTGATAGAGTGACGCAAATTCAGAAGATTGTTTGCAGTTGTATCCTGGGACTCATTACGTTATCGAACCGTCGCACTACGGGACGTATTTGAGTTAAGGAAAGAGATAATATCTCGCCTCTGCAGTTGTATCATCCTTTTCTTACTCTTTAGTATAGTTTTATCATTTTTATTCTTTACAATATTCAGTAATCCGTAGTTTATAAAGTACGGTTCTATCAGTCTTAACTCAAAATATCCGTTTATTGCTTTGCACTAACCGGACTGATTATTGTAAAAAAGTATGTTTTTTTTGTAGGAACAGGTTAATTTATCTTTGGAAAAAGATGGCGGAGTCAGATCTATAAGATTATTTTAATCTTAATTTTCTGTAAATTTTTGTTTGTATTATTTTATTAACAAAAACTGATTTTTTTTAAAGTGTTTTGTTGTGAGCACAGGAAACAAAGAACTCGATGGTTGAATGATTATGTGCTGATCGTGAGTTTTAACAATCAACATTTGTTATAATCTCTACTTGAACCGGAAAAGGGAAGTTAGTTCTGAATATTTTATTGGTTTCATCTCTGAACTTTATTCATTAGGATTCTAACGATTGGTTTTTGATTATTTACTATCTCATAAAGGTAAATATCAAAAGAATTTGTTATTAGTCTCTAAGGCTTTGACCTTGTTTACCGGTTTGAGTCTCACTTTTGTGTAAAGTGAAACTATTTTTTGGCATTGATTTTGGTCATGAAAGCATTTCTTAACTGTGGTCAAACACATGCGTTAAGATGATCAAATAATTTATTTTGTTCAAAGTGTGTTACTGATTTGACTTGGTTAAAGACAATTTATTTGAATGAGAATGTCTAACGTTTTGTTTTCTAGTTTCAGATTTTTTTTTCTGGAACAACTTAATTTAATTATTAAGCACATGGATGGATGACCATGAGAAAACAAAAAGGAGTCAAAGTTAAAAAAATATGGTGAAAACATATTTATAAACAACATTTTTGATCTTTTGAGATCAAGTTATATGGATGGAAATAGATTTTGTGAGTCGACGCCTCAAATTAAGTTTGAGAGAGGTCTGCCACATATAAGTCATTTGCCATAAGAAATAAAATATTTGTTGATATTGATCAAAACATTTGTATTTCGTTAATGCTTAAATGCATCTTTTAAAAAGGTTGATCATGCAAAACCAATGAAAAATTTCAGATCAATATGACTGAAACTAACATGTGTATTGTAGTTTCTAAAGTCAATATGGTTGAGAATAATCATAGAAAATTGTGGTTTTGATGGTACAAAAA
>NC_079514.1:51042148-51069349 GCF_000801105.2 Raphanus sativus | reverse complement strand
ATAGTGTATAAAATAATTTTTTCAAAACATTTATGATATGTGAGAGTTTCCAAAAAGTTTAACGCAATAACAAGCATATATATTTTGAAGAAAAATTGTAATATATAAATAATTTGATGTTCAGTTTAAAGTTTTTGAGAGCATAATGATGGTTTCTAAGAAATAGATGTTAATAAGTAACTTAAAGATGATTATGTTTGCATGCGCATGCGAAATACCTAGTGAGTAATTAAATTTATAGAAAACATACAATCTTACAAATCATGTTTAAATAATTACAGAATACTTTACATATTATTTAGGCTAAATACTTAATTTCTGCCAATTAATTATAAAATATTTCTTATATAGTTTTGGATAAATATAAAAACTGCATTAAAATAATAATGGGAAAATTACTAAAAATGACTCAAAGTTTGATTTTGAATACAAAAGTGTACCCAAAATTCAAACAAATGCAAAAGTTAACCTAAAAGACTAGTGAAATTATAACAACTTCCTTATGACCAAACAAAAAACTTGTATTGAGTTTTACCATTATAACTCTCCGCGAAGAAGACTTTTTGTAAGTCTTTTCATCCAGTAGATCTTTAAAATAATATAAAACTTTTATAAAGTATTTTGATTGGGGAAAAATTGGAATCATGTAATAATAATAAAAAATTAAATGATGTAAATTTAGTTTTACTAAAATTGTATTATTTTTAACATAGATGAGTGAATGTAGATTGAGTCATGATAATCTTTGGTTTAGGGTTTGGTAACATACGTTGTAACATATGTCGCAGTATTGTTGGTATTTTTAGGGTAAGATTTTGAAATCTATTTTTTTTATTTGACTTTATGTGTTTAGTGATTATCTAATAATTTGATTTAAACACTTTCTAAGTATCTTTTAAGTTTAATAAAGTGTTTTTGCTTAGTTATTTGATTACAGGGTCTCGAAGACTCACATAAGAAGTCTTCTCGAAATCTTCTGACATATCCCACCTAATGAATGTAGATTGAGTCATGATACTCTTTGGTTTGGGGGTTGGTAACATATGTATTGTAGTATTGTTGGTATTTTTATGGTAAGATTTTGATTTTTTTTTTAATTTGATATATATGTGCTTAGTGTCTATCTAATAACTTGATTTAAACACTTTCTAAGTTTCTTTTAAGTTTAAGGAAGTGTTTTTTTTTGCTATTTAGTTAGTTATTTGATTTTAGGGTCAAGAAGTTTTTTTCGGAAGTCTTTTGTATCGAAAATATTTAACCTAATTGAAATTTTTGTCTACATATATACAAAAAATTTACACATTCTTTTTCTTCCTCTCAAATGGCTGCAACAAAAATGTAATGTCTCTCACTCTAAAACTCTCCAACCTCTCTCTAATCTCTTTGAACATCAAAACACCAAACTTTATATTCATTTCTCATTTTTTTTGTTATGTCTTCTCACTAATTTATCTTTTTGCAGGTTTTTCATAACATGATTTTCATTTTTCACTCTTTCAAAGGTAGATCTATAAATTTTGGATATGCATTTTTGTGTGTTCTATATGTTAGATTCTAAAAAGCTATAAATTCAACATAATGTGACTGTTTTGTTTATTTTGTAAACATAAATTTTTTATTTTTGAAGTTATTCTCTGTTTTGAAGTCATTTAGATGTATTTGAATTTGCAGATTTTTCAGATCTGAGATAGACTTTGAAAGACTTCTCAAAAGACTCTCAGAAGATTTCCCAAGAAGTCTTCTAATCCATTTTATGCTAGAAGACTTCCCACAAAGTTTTCAGGAGATCTTCCGAAGTCTTCTGCCCAAAGTGGTACAAATTTTGGACATGTATTTTGTGTGTTTTATATATTAGATTCTAAAAAGTTATAGATCCAATATAATATGACTGTTTTTTTATTATTTAAGAATAAATTTTTATTTTTGAAGTCTTCTCTATTTTGAAGCCATTTGAATGCTTTTGAATATGCAGATTTTTTAGATCTGAGACAGACTTTGGAAGACGTCTGAGACAACTTTTGGAAGACTCTCGGAAGACTTCTAATGTATTTTATGCTAGAAGACTTCTCACGAAGTATTCTACCCAAAGTGGGATAAATTTTGGATATGTAATTTGTGTGTGTTTTTATATTATACTATAAAAAGTTATAGATCCAACCTAATGTGATTGTTGTGGTTATTATTTAAGAATACAAATTTATTTTTAAAGTTTTCTCTATTTTGAAGCCATTTGAAAGCTTTTGAATATGCAGATTTTCAGATTTGAAACAGACTTTGGAAGACTTCTGAAACAACTCTTGGAAACTCTTGGAAGACTCTCGGAAGACTTCTTGGAAGTCTTCTAATGTATTTATGCTAGAAGACTTCCCATATGGGAAGTCTTCGAAGTCTTCTGCCCAAAGTGATACAAATGAATGATGTCAAGTGGAGTCCAAACTTATCTATGTTGAGGAATAATGTCTAGCTTAATGTGTAATAATTTTGTTTATGGTCTATTTTATGATATGTATGTGTACTATTTTAGTTGTGAAATCTTTTGTAAACTTTAAGAGATGTTAATCAAAATAATTTGGTAAATATGTTCATGTTTTGCCAAAAATACTTGACAATATTAAAGTTATTGATACAATATACCAAGAATATTTTTAACTATTCTATCCACTCATAACAAAATACAACAACACAAAGATTCAGTCAAATTTACTAAAACTAAGAGAGAAGACTTTTCAAAAAAAAATTTAGTCAAATTCACAAAAGATCGAAATTGAATTTTAAGTAAAAGTTGAAATTTAAATCTCACAAAAGTTAAAAATTATATCTTATGATCTAAAGACAAATTAAACACATGCCTTGATATTCTTGAAGTTACTTAACACTTTTGAAAGTTAAAAAAAAACATACTTTGAAGTTACTTAACACTCTTAAAAATATAAAAGACTTTTAGAAGTCTTCTCTTAAAAAAAAGTCTTTTCGGATTAGCTAGAAACACTAGTAAACATGAATATTTGAAATCTCATAATTATCATCAAATAAGTGATGAATTTCATCCAATAGCTCAAACATTTACTAATATACATGAAATAACAAGAAAATATTAAAAGTTTATTTTAAATTTGGAGAAAATTGAAGCCTAATAAAGATTGGCATAGAAGACTTTTGTGTTTAGGTCATTTTTGCAATTGTAAATTTACGAAAGAAGACTTCTTAAGAAGTCTACTCTACAGAAGACATCTTGAGAAGTCTTCCTTTTATGAATATTGGCTTACTTTCTGAAAAAGCCAGAGAAGACTTCTCGAGAAGTCTTCTCGAAAAAACATGTTAGTTTTGCAAATGACTAAAGTTTTTCAGAAATTTGACTTTTTTATAGAAGACTTCCCGGGAAGTCTTCTCGGGGAAGACTTTTATAGAAGTCTTCTAAAAAGATTCTCGAAGTCTTCCTTGCCGTTGATTATATTTGATTTTTCTAGAGAAGACTTCTCTAGATGTCTTCCGTTGGAAGACTTCTAAAGAATTCTTCTTTCATAACCGAAGGTTTGACCAAAACCTAGAATAAAATTTGAGATAATATTTTACTATTATTTTTCAATTGAAAAAGTAACCCGAAGCTGACAAAAAAAAAGTAACCCGAAATCTTCTATAAAAAGTCAAATTTCTGACAAACTTCGGTCAATTGCAAAACTAACATGTTTATCAGAGAAGACTTCTCGAGAAGCCTTCTCCGGGATTTTCATTTTTTTTTTGTTAACAAAGGAAAGTTATAAGTCTTCTCGATTGAGAACACATCTAGAAAAGTCTTTTGAAAGTCTTCCCCAAGTCATCTGAAAGCCTTCGCGAACAGATCTGAATAAAAAAACGATTTCATACTTTGAATCTGTGAGATGACTTCCTTAACTTCTCAAAACACCAAGAACTTCACTACAAAAACTACCAACTTGTTAATGACCAAGAATCATGAGATTCGATATCTCTATATATGAATCTTATAAAGTTTGGAATCAAAATCTTGGTTTTTTGGATGAATTTAAAAAGAAACTGAAAGAGATGTGATTTATCTGCATAAGTAATGAGATTTGAAGAGTAAAAATCAAAATTTTTCTGCATTAAGAGTTTCAAATTGGTTGTTTATGGTGATAGATGTGTTGATGACAATAACAATATTGTAAATGGTGAAGATGAGGATGATAATGTAAAAGATTCATTTTCGAAAAAAGAAAAAAAATGTAATATCATTTTCTTGAATAACTCAAACTTTTAAATGAATATGAAAAAGGAAAATTTCAAAAAAAAAACTTGAAATATTTTTGTGTTTGGCTTGAAATCTTTGGTTATATTTGAAAAAGCCCAATAATAATAATAAAGTATTTCTCAGTTAATTATATTTTAATAGAATTTTCATACAACTATGATATATTTCTAAAATAATTACAGAATATTTTTAAAATTATGGAATACTTCTAAAATAGTTAAGTAATATTGCTCACAATAATGGAATATTTATATTTATAAATATTTTCTTACTTTTCACAAAATTTTTTGCTGATCGAACAACTTATAACTATATAATAGACCCAAAGTTAAAGCAAAAAAAAAACTCTATAATAGACACCAAATATATTCATTACTAAAACAAAGAAAAAGCTTCCAACAAAATTATATTGTAGTGTTGTTCTTTGAACGTTTCGAGAGTAGCTAGCTATATAACTTTGTAGATTCTGTTTTCGGGTTTTACGAAACAATCTCAAACACGTTTGTATTCTGTGGTTTAGTGAATTAAGGAAATAGTTAAACCTCTACTGATGTATTATACTTCGTCTCCCATGTTTTTGTACAACGACCTGCATTTCGTGATTGGCCATAGAGAGCTTGGTCTTCACCTCACGACATTAATTTTGGAGTGAACTACGATTGTTAGGGTTTTGGAGAAATTGTGAGTGTAAAGAACAGAGTTGCACTAGAATCCCATGTTTATTAATGAACTTCAAGTGCTTTTTATAGTGGCTTACAAAGATACGTAAATTGGCTCAACTAGAAAATAGGAAACAACCACAATCACTAACCCAACTTAAGCCACTTGACTCTAACTGACATTGACTTAGTAAATAACAAAGACAGAAGCAAATAACAACTAAAAACGCAAAGTTCAACAGCTGAAACAACTAAGATAGACTCCAACAGGGAGATGGAGATGATATAATCTGTGAAACTCAACACATGAAGCAAGATCTAGGTATCTATAACCTACGATCATCATGTACATGTAATGTGTGTGTATATACGTGGAAAGTTGTTTCAAGGTTGCCGTGATCTCGTTTACCCAAAATGAAGGATGTTGTAAGATCTCTCAATCTAAGAAATGATAGGGTTTTATCTTCTGTACGTAAGATATTAAAATGGGCAGTTGTTGGTATTTTACCTGATGTATGCTTTTATCAAAATGTGTACGACTGTGGTTAAGTTTGTCTGTGTTGTATAGCATGTGAAGTGAGCTCACACAAAAAAAACGGCTACTTTTCTCTCTCTAAACAGGCGACCAAACTCGCGATCTCTCGAAAGTGACGCTCACCTCCGCCACTCACCGGCGTCTGATAAGACGTCGGATTCTCAGCCAGTGCTCCGGCCCTTCTCCGCCGAGCAAGATGAAGAAGAAGAAGTCGAAGAAGTCCCCGTCCAAATCGTCGGCGAAGAATCCTCCTAAAACCTCTTCACCAGCGAAATCGAGCTCTGTTGTCGACGACCCTAAATCGGAGGCTCCGGATGTTGTTTTTGATGCTCAAATTGGCCCCCAAGCCGACGTCGATGCTCAACAACCCCGTGACGCTCCGGATCTGGGTTCTCCTCACCCCGAAACCACACCCTCTAGGGCTGTGATCGACGCGCCGTCGTTGGATCCTCCCTCTTCAAACATAGTCTTACCGACTGAGCAAATACAAGTGAGCACCGTGGCCCCGCCTCAGAGCTCCCTGATTGTAGTCTCCGACGGGAACACCACCGGCGACGAGAAGGATTCCGGTGAAACGGCCCTCTCTCCCACAGTAGAAAAAGCTGATGCCAAGAAGGATTCTCTGAGCTCGCTCCCTGTAATTGAACCTCCTGCTGCGGTTTCGATTGATGAAAAGGGGAACCTTCAGCAGAAGAACTCTATGTCGCTCCTTGTGAACGACAATCTCGCACCTGGATTGACCTCTGACGCTAAGAATGTAGCTCCTCCACTTCCACAGCAGCCTGAGACCAAGCAGTTAAATGTGACAACAAGCGCATCAGTGGCTCCGGCGAACAACTGGTGTAATCTTGCTAAAGGGTTAGGAAAGCAACTCTCGAAAAAAGGCGAGGCCTTCACATTACCTTCTGGAGAAGCTTGTGTCAGGATTCCGAATTCTGTGATCGAGAAAAACAAGAAATCATGGGATTCTTTTGTTCTGGGCCAATTTTATTCTGACCCTCCCTCTCAAGGCACCTTGCACAACATTGTAAACGGTATCTGGAGTAAGTACTACCGCGACATTTCAGTCTCAAAGATGGAAGGGTTCGCTTTTCTCTTCAGGATCCCAAACGCAGCGACGCGGAACAGAGTGATAAATCAGAGGTTATGGCAGATTGAAGGTCAAACCATGTTCGTTGACAAATGGGAACCCGGGGTGGTGCCGACAAAACCGGAACTCACTTCTGCGCCAATTTGGCTGGAGCTAAGGAACGTACCATTTCAGTTCTTTAATGAGGATGGATTGGAACGCATTGCAGGGCTCGTGGGTGATCTGAAATACCTCCATCCGATGACGAAGAACAAAACCAATCTGGAGGTCGCCAAAGTATGGACTATCATAGATCCTCGGAAGCCGCTGCCGGAAGCAGTTAATGTGCAATTTGACTCAGGGGTGATCAGCAGAGTGTTAGTCTCCAGCCCATGGATGCCTCCGATCTGTGAGATTTGTAAAGAGGTCGGTCACACTGCTAAGCGTTGTCCGTCTGCTCCAAAGCCTGCAAAGCTATGTTCTCACTGCAACGCGAAAGGTCACTTGGTTGCAAACTGTCCTTCGAAACGTATGCAGGAACCAAAGGGAAAGAAAACCAGGAGGGGTAAGTCTAAAGATAACCAACAATGGAGAGTGGTAAAGCCTAGTAAGGAGACTGATACGAACCCTGCATTGTCTGAACCGGAGCAGGCGCATACAGAAATTGCTCACAACTCTAAGCTGGGAACTGAAAAAGATAAAGTGATTGGGGAAACCAGTGGTACGCCCTCTTATCTTCAATCTCCGCGCCCTAGAAGTGGTTCGGGCCACTCCAAATCGTCTCAATCTGAGATTCCTTCAGACTCCTCAGATGTTGAGTCTTCTGATTCGGAATTGGAAGAGGGAGAATTCAGTAAGTTCGAGCCTGACTTTGAAGTGGTCAGAAACAGGAAGAAGTTTTCAGGGTTGAAAGGGAATAGGGGCAGGAGCCCCAACATCAATTAATAATTATGTCGACAGATCTTTTTTGTTGGAACGTGCGCGGATTAAATAAGTATAGTCACTGTTGCGGTCTAAGGAAATGGTTTAGGAAAAATAATCCACTTTTTGGCGGAATTCTTGAGACTCACGTTAAGGAGCCCAAGATGAATAAGTTTGTTACTCAACTGTTCCCGGGATGGTCTGTGGAAGACAACTACGGTTTCTCACCTCTCGGGAAGATCTGGATGATATGGCATCCATCTCTTTTGGTCAACATAATTTCCAAGTCTCTCCAAATGATCTCTGCTGAAGTCACTTGGCCCTCCCTGCCTCAGTCCAAAGTCTACATCTCTGTCATCTATGCCTCTAACGCCCCTGCTTTGCGCTCAAATCTTTGGGCAGAACTTACAGCTATGGAAGCTACTCACGGGTTAGAGGACAGACCCTGGTTAATAGTCAGAGATCTCAATCAAATTCGTGACCCTTCTGAGCATTCTCTCACTCCGTCTCTGAACATGGATAAAAGAATCAGGGAACTCAATCAGTGTCTGCAGGATGCTGGTCTCGAAGACCTAAACTATAGAGGAGCCACTTTCACCTGGTGGAACAAGCGTAAATCAGCGCCACTGGCTAAAAAGCTAGACAGATGCCTCGTGAATGACGAGTGGTACAACGTCTTCCCCTCATCAGTAGCTTTCTTTGGAAGCCCGGACTTCTCTGATCATGTCTCTATCTCCATCTTCTTCGAACCGGACAGGATAAGAGCTCGAAAACCCTTTCACTTCTACAACTTTCTCTTAAAAAATCCTGATTTTCTTGATACGGTTTATGCTAGCTGGTTTACATTCAATGTTACAGGTTATGCCATGTTTAGAGTGTCAAGAAAGCTCAAGCTTCTCAAAAACGTCATAAGAGAGTTTAGCAAGACTAACTACTCGGGTATTGAGAAGAAAACTGCTCAAGCCCATGAAAAGCTTCTGCTGGCTCAGGCAGAGATGTTGTCCTCTCTTTCAACTATAAATGCTACATCTGAGTTCAAAGCTTTGGAGGAATGGCAGGAACTCTCCACTGCTGAACGTCTTTCTTTTACCAGAGGTCCAGAATAAATTGGCTCTCTTTTGGGGACGGAAACTCGACTCTCTTTCACCGTTATGCTGCTTCCCGTCAAGCGCTGAATCACATCCATTTCCTCATCTCAGAATCGGGAGTCAGAGTTGAAACCCAAGCAGGCATCCAGCAACTTTGTGTAGATTATTTCTCTGATTTATTGGGTAGCCCGCCTGCGCCATCGATGTTTATTCAGAGCGATTTGGATATGCTGTTTCACTTCAGATGCTCTCCGGAACAGGTCTCCGGGTTTGAAAAGGCATTCTCTGCTGATGATGTGAAGGAAGCATTTTTCTCCTTGCCGAAAAATAAAACAGGAGGTCCGGATGGCTACTCAGCTGAGTTCTTCACCACTACTTGGCCTATCATAGGACCGGAGATCACAGAAGCCGTTTTGGAATTTTTCAAATCTGGAAAACTGTTGAAGCAGTGGAACACGGCAAATCTCGTCCTCATTCCAAAGAAGACCAATGCTTCTCTAACAACTGACTTTAGACCGATCTCTTGCCTCAACACGGTGTACAAAGTCATCTCTAGGCTTCTTGCTTCTAGACTGAAGGCCATACTGCCCCAAATGATTTCTAAGTCACAATCGGCTTTCTTACCCGGAAGGCTCCTTGCTGAGAATGTTTTACTAGCGACTGATCTGGTACAGGGCTATGACTCGCAGACTGAGACATCTAGAGGTATGCTTAAAGTCGACCTAAGGAAAGCCTTCGATTGCGTCCGCTGGGATTTTATATTGGCTTCACTTAGGGCTTTGCGGATTCCGGACAGTTACATCAGCCTGATCGCAGAATGCTTGTCAACAGCCTCGTTCTCAGTTTCGGTTAACGGAATCTCTGGTGGGTTCTTCAAGAGTACAAAAGGCATCCGACAAGGTGATCCGCTGTCGCCGTATCTGTTTGTTCTCGCCATGGAAAGCCTATCGCGCCTGTTGTACTCCAGATATGAGTCAGGGGACATTCGCTATCACCCGAGAACAGAGGAGTTAAAGATTTCGCATCTCATGTTTGCTGATGATGTTATGATATTTTTTGACGGTTCTAGTGATAGCTTGCACGGTATCTCAGAATGCCTCGACGATTTCGCTTCCTGGTCGGGTCTCCACATGAACACCACCAAAACAGAGCTCTTTACCTCGGGATTAGACCAAACTGAAACCACGGCCATCTCTAACTATGGTTTCACTTCTGGTAAATTCCCGATCAGATATCTTGGGCTCCCCCTTGTGAGCAGGAAACTGAAAATCTCTGAATATTCTCCATTGATGATCAAGCTTAATTCTCGCCTTCAGTCGTGGTCTGCGAAATTACTGTCCTTCGCTGGCAGGTTGCAACTACTTAGGACAGTCATCTTTGGAATTGTTACCTTCTGGATGTCAGCGTACATCTTGCCTAAGAGCTGTATCAAGATCAATGAGTCCCTTTGTTCTAAGTTCCTTTGGTCTGGAACCACAGAGAAAAGAGGCATAGCTAAGATAGCGTGGACAACAGTATGCTTACCCAAAGAAGAAGGTGGATTGGGATTAAGAAGCTTTGCAGTTTGGAACAGAGTCCTCTGCCTCAAATTCATTTGGCTACTCTTGTCAAAAAACCCTTCTTTGTGGGTAGAATGGCATTAGAGCACTCATCTGCAGGAGCAATCCTTCTGGACAGTTACGATCTCTACTTCTGATTCATGGACTTGGAGGAAACTACTTGAGCTCAGGCCCCTAGCACTTCAATTTATTAAAACTAGACTTGGAAATGGCTTAAGTACCAGTTTTTGGTATGATGTTTGGACTCCTTTCGGTCAGCTTATTACGCATATTGGGCTCTCCGGTCCGAGAGCATTGCGAATCAGGAAAGATGCTGTAGTGGCTGACGCGATCACAGGTTCATCTTGGTCATTACCACACCCAAGATCACAGAAGGAAGTAGAGTTGCATGTCTATCTTACAACACTTTCCTTACCTTTATCTCCTGATGTTATTGATGAATATGAATGGGTTGCTGGTGATACTTTTTTGTGTGCTTTCAGGTCCTCGCCAACTTGGGAGGTGCTGCGACCAAGAGAGCTGGTAAAACCGTGGGTGGATGTGGTGTGGTTCAAGGGAGCGATTCCAAAACATAGCTTCACGATGTGGATTGCAAATTATGATCGTTTGCCAACGAGAGCAAGGCTTGCGGCTTGGGGAATGACCATATCACCTTCCTGTCCTTTCTGTTCTGCGCATGATGAAACCAGAGATCATCTCCTATTGACCTGCGATTACAGTCAAGACGTTTGGCGGGAAGTTCTCACACGTTGCCATAGCCCGGTAGTGCAGCTCGTCTCCTGGTCTGAGCTGCTCTCCTGGATCAGAGGTGCTTCGTCTTCTAGACTCTGGCTCCTCAGGAAAATAGCTACCCAAACTGTTGTCTATCATCTCTGGAAGCAGCGGAATAATCTCATCCATAGTCAAACCTCCATCTCCGCCCCCACTGTCTTCAGAGAAATAGATAAAGAGATTAGGAATGTTATCTCAGCAAGAAGGCTGAGAAAGAAATTCTCCTCCCTTATGACCTTGTGGTTAAGATAGGAAATCAGCTTGTAATCTTCTTATGATCCATCTTGTTTTTTGCTTCTTTTTTGCCAAGATGGCTCAGTCTTAAGATCTTCTTTGTAAAATCTTACTTTCATTATATGATATTTACGGTTTAGCAAAAAAATAAGTTTGTCTGTGTCTCTGCTAAAATGAGTTTTGGTTGATTGAAGGACCAACGGGCTACGTTGAAACTTAGTATCTGTATGAATCATTAGCAGAACCCGGAAACTTCTTATAACAACGAAAGTAACTCCAAAATTTTGTTGGTTACCCAATCGACATTCAAGATCACAGGTTCTTGATTTGTTCAGACTTCACAACAACTGCATAGTAACTGTTGAAGTAGAGCACAGATCAGTGGATGCAATTTCATCTTAGTGATTCATCTGTATTATTAAAAAAAAGGTACCCATATGAATTGTCTCTTAATTTTCCCTTTTATTTACACTCTAATGCCACTGTAACTATTTATTATGTTTCCTTTAAATATTTTTATCTTAATCGATCATTTAATTTAGTGCATAAAAAACGGAAACAACAGCTCAACGTGTTCTACTAAATCGCATGAAAACTAAGATCTTCACGTGTTCAACTAAATTACATGAGAAGACTATAGCGAAAGAAAAAAAAGAGGATAATGGGTTCCATATTGGGCTAATATTAGGGCCACGAGTTATTCATATAATTAACCCAAACCATTATGTACATTACCTAATATTATAAATCTAAATATCCTAATCTAATTGTTTTTTTAAAGATAGATAATTATGTTTCCAATATCTTTTATTTTACAATTTTTTCAAAGTTTATTAATATTTTTTGGATTGTTGTAATGAATACTAAATATCCGTTACATGTTAAATTGATGCCACAAAAAATACTAAATAATAAAATGACATATAATCAATGCTTTTTAAAACTTCATTTTATTTTTAATAACATTCAAACATATATAAACACTCACACAGTCGCAAAAAATCGAAACACAAATAGACTTTAACGGAATCAGAGTAAAAACTCAAATAAAAACTCTTAACTTAATCAATGTAAACGGTCAAATATTAAAATTACATCATTTACTATTGAGAGAATACAAAAATTAATCAAAAATTTAATATTCGTCCGGTCGGACGGATCAAGATCTAGTAATGCCTTATAATAGAAAATTTGTTTTTCATTTTTTTGTTAAGTAAATTTGTTCTTATTCTTCATATTATTATTATTTTTATTATTAATTTCTAAATACAACTAAAATTGTTGAATAAAATTGTAGTGCTCTCAACGACCGGTTCATATGTCTATGTTCCGGACCGGATTCTAAAATGGCACTTGTTGTCTGCTTGTACTAAGGTTGCTCCGTAGATGTAGAGTTTTGTGCGACTCTGGTTAAGTTTGTTTGTGTCGCTGCTAAATGAGTTTTGGTTTGGTGACCATATCTCTATCCCTTCCTCCAGATCAATCCTATCACTAACTACTACTTCAGAGAATTCAAAGATCTCACGTGTCATACATACTCTATTCAATTAAAGTCTTAGTACGAAATGTGGAGTTGCTCAAAGTGATTGAAGACAGAGAAAAATAGTAATGCTCATTATATATCTCGTAGGTCCATACACTAATCTGTATACAGAAACAGACTCTTGTCTTATTGAATAGAATATGAAGAAGAATCAACAAAAGATCTGAAAAAAAATCAAATCCTTTTTTCAAGTATCAAAAAGCTTAAAGCTTGGAGACGAGAGATTGGTAAAAAGTAGCACGAGATAGGTAAGTGACTTTCATGGTATCCTTCATCTTGAACTCAACATTCACCACCGTCAGGTTCCTCCCACTCCTCACCACTGATCCTTCCACCACCAATTCACTCTGTGCAAAAAATCTCACAAAATCAATAACCTTTCTCTAAACAGAGTCTAAATAACAGAGAGAGAGAAAAGGAGCTTACCGAAACAGGAGCAGCAGAGAGATAAGACATACTCAATTCACCGAGGAACAGCTGTTTCTCTTCAGACACGATGGTTCTCGCGCAAGCCATCGATAATCTCTCTGCAATTGACGCCACTGCTCCTCCGTGTAACCCATTAAAGTAATTCTAAAAAAAAATTAAAAGAGACTAGATTTGGATTAAAGATGGAAACTTTAAGAGACCCATTTGATTAGAATGAAGAAAGGGAGGAGCTTTTTTTTACGGTAAGGGCAGGCGTGACGACGACGGAGCACGTGATACGGCCACGTGAGACGGAGAGAGCTCTGATGTTGTTCTGGAACAAGACTGAGAATGAGTCGAAGGAGGCGAAATCGTCGAGGGAGGAGTCTGGGTGGGTGAAGGAGTGGAGGAAGTTTTCGAATAGGGATACGTTTTTTGGATCGATTTCTTTGGATATCTTCGTCGTCTCGGACGAGATCGGAGAAGGAGAAGAAGACATTGTTGTTTGTTTGTTTGGTTTCTTCTGTGGTTGGTTGGCTCTCTCTGTCTAACTCCAAGTTTCGTGGAGTTTTTCCCCAATTCGATTTTAACCTAGTTTTATTTCGAATTGGTTTGCTGTTACACAGTGTTGACTTTTTCTTTCCTACTATTTTAAAATGTTTTTCTATTTATGGAAATGTGTAAAACTAGAGTTGAAAAATTCTACTGTGAAAGTTATATACAGACCAAGCAAACCAATACTTCAGAGCCCCATGGAGGATTTTTACTCCTGGGTTTTAATTAATTTTAACTAGATTTTAAGGGGATCTTTATTTTAAATTTTTAAAAGAAATTTAACTTTAATATAAGTATAGTTTAAAAGTCAATTTGGGTTATATATATATACTAAATAGTGTCAGTTAATTATTAAAAATGTAGATTGTAAATAATTGGATAAAACATTTATCAATTAGACATGATACTATTTTAATAGAATATATATATATTTATATATAAGTGTCGTTTAAAGTTTTTACACATATTTAAAAATTTATTAAATTTATTATTTTATCCCTATTAAATGTAATTAGTGAATTAAATATAATGGCAAAAATTAGAAAATTTGTTCATTGGAAATATAAAATGATACTTATAATAATACAAAATTAAAAATTAAAATGACATTTGATATAAACTGAGAGAATATATCTTTATGTAATTATGGGATTCTAAATTTTACGAATGTCAATTCTAACATACCGGATTTGAAAATTTGTCTGGTTTTGTTTTGGACCACTCCGCTCTTATCTTCTTAGTAACATCAACTTCTGAGTTACGTGGCTTCATTGGATACGTTTTGTTGTTTGAGAAGAGGAATTGAATAGTTGAAACTGTTTGTATGAAAATAGAAAGAAAAAAGGTTAAAAAATGACAGAGGAAACACCAAGGTATGTCTCAATCATCATCCTTTAGTTCTTGATCTTACCTGTAATCTTAGTGGGGTTTTGTCTCTGTGGTTTTGTAGATATGCTGTAGTTACTGGAGCAAACAGAGGAATTGGCTACGAGATCTGCAGACAATTAGCAAGCTACGGGATTAGAGTTGTTTTGACCTCTAGAGATGAGAAAAGAGGACTTGATGCTGTTGAGACACTGAGGCAAGAGACTGGAGTTTCTGATCAAAGCCTTGTTTTTCATCAGCTTGATGTCACTGATCCTGCTAGTATCAAATCTCTTGCCCAGTTTGTCAAAAACAAATTTGGAAAACTCGATATCTTGGTATGATTATGAGTTTGATCTGCTCCTAATAGACATGTGATTAACAATTGCAGTAACGTTTAATCTTGAAAAATGAAGACTGGAATATATAGTGTAGCCGGTCTGGTTGTCTAGTCTTTATGAACTGTTCTAATGTGGTGTGGGTGATTTTTTTTATTGCTTTTATAGATCAATAATGCAGGGGTGAGTGGTGTAATCATTGATATTGATGCTCTAAGAGCTGGAAAAGAGAAAGTAAATATATATTTATGTTCAGGTTGCAAAAGACATGTTAATATAATACCATTAAATCTTTGTCAAGTCTGAAACCTTCTTGTTGATTCCACATAGCAGGTAGATTTCAATTGGGAGGAAAATATTCCAGAGAATGACTATAACCTAGCTAAAGAATGCTTGAATATAAATTACTACGGACCAAAGAGAATGTGTGAGGCACTTATTCCCCTTTTGGAGTTATCTGATTCACCTAGAATCATCAACGTATCATCCTTCATGGGTCAACTAAAGGTACGTACAAAATAAATTGAAGAAAGCTTGAGATATGTTGGTGGAGATTGGAGAAACTCCATATTAACGTTACAGTTGATTAATGTTTACTAGAATCTACTAAACGAATGGGCAAAAGGGATTCTGAGCAACGCAGAGAATCTAACAGAGGAAAGAATCGACGAAGTGATTGACAAACTTCTCAACGAGTTCAAAGATGGCGTGGTCAAGATAAAAGACTGGAGCAAAGTTATGGCGGCTTACGTGGTTTCCAAGGCAGGTTTAAACGGTTACACGAGGATACTAGCCAAGAAACATCCCGAGATTCGCGTGAACTCGGTTTGTCCTGGACTTGTTAGGACGGATATGACTTTCAATATTGGAGATTTTTCTGCGGAAGAAGGAGCATCATGTCCCGTGAGGTTGGCTTTGCTTCCATATCAAGAAACCCCTTCTGGTAGTTTCTTTGACCGCAAGCAACTTTCAGAGTTTTGAATTTCTTGTGTGATAAGTTATATATAAAGTCCAAAAAATTAATGTAATGGGAGATTGTGATCAGATTTTTTTCTACATGTTATAATAAATACTTTACAAATATAGGATTATATGATTTTACATTTCACAAATAAAGCTTTTCTTTTCCTCCGGTTATTTTAGGACTCATGTTCTTCAGGGACTGCATCGGAAGTGTCTTCTTCTTCTTTAGGGTTTGCTTCATTTTCGTTGGGCTCAATTTTGTCTTCCTCGGGTGTGCGTCGGTGGTTAGCAGCGGCTTGGAGGACATGATTGTAGTTACCTTTCTCAAGGAAAAGCTGACTGAAATGAACCTTACAGTAAAGGATACCATTGAGAGCAGCGTATGAGGAGTGTGTTAATGGACAGCCACCGGTTGCACATCTAAAGCAAGTCTTGTGGTAAGATTCTCCTTCCAGTGTGATCTTCTCTAGGGGATAAACAGTTTTCTTACAAGCCGCACATTTGTCTTGTGTTCCGCTAAAGAAGGAGGATAGCTTGCTTGGAGCCCTCGTCTAGATTCATAACAGAAAATAAGATTTTTAAAAAGTTGATGAACCAACAAAAGTATATAAATGTTTGAACGTTTACGTGCATACCGCTTCATTTGATTTTTCGGTCTTTCCTGCCGCAAAATAATTGAGAAAAAGTAGCCAAGATTGTTAAAATTTCCAACAAAGGTGAAATAAACAGAGCAAGAAGATATTAATTAACCTGTCTGAAAATTCTTGCTGAAGTTTCCAGATTCTTTGAAGAGCTGTTCAAAATGTGGCTTGCAATACAAAACTCCATCCATGGATGAATAGTTGCTAATCTGAGAATGATAAGAAATATTCTCTTTTGTCTTTGTTTCCACAGAAACATATGAACAAAAGTGGAAGATTTAGAAGATAGATAGATACCACGAGAGTGCCATTGCAATGGCTGCACCTGAAGCATGACTTGTGGTAAGGCATTCCTTCCAACGTCATCAAATCCATAAGGTATACAGTCTTGTCACATGCCTTGCATTTGTCTAGTGTCCCTGTAAACGCCATTGTTCTCTCTCTTTTTTTTTACCTTCTTCCTTTTGCTTTTAGATCACAAAAGAGAAATCAATATCTTTTGCTTTCTGCCTTTATTCAAATCCTAGAATTGAGATGTTTTGTTCTGATGGTTGAGATTCGAATGCGGAGAACCCTTTAAATATTATTTTTATCATATCTGTATTTCTATAATCTAATTTCGGCTAATTCATTTTCAAGAGTACATCAAAAAGACACCCGGTTTGGTGCAAAGCTTATAAATAGGTAGCTTGTCGTTTTTTTTGAGAAAGCAATGGGTGCTTCTATCAAATTATCATACAATGATTTGCTATTTTATTCCCTAATCTTGTTTTCTTTAGTTTTATCCATTTCTAGTATTCAAGATTTTTTTTTGGGTTTACTTGGCTTTTAAATATAACTCATTTGATGTATATTGTCATGTGGATCTCTCTCTCTCTCTCGTTATTTGATGAATGAATGAATGAGATATGTCACATTTAATTATTTCATGAAAGTAAACATATATGAAACATATGTAGCACAGAAAGAAGCATATACTTATACTATCTGAGATATGAAATCAAAATTTATTATTAAAAGAAATTGATACTATTAAACTTGTGCTTTGACTTGTAGCTGACCACATGTATTGAGATATTGAATGGACCACACCAACTTGTCTGCAAGGTCATGACCGAACAGTATATCTTCTCTTTCTTTGACTCTATGATCCCTAGATGCATGACATGTCGACCACCTATGGGCTTATTCTTTTACTCTGTAAATTCTTATAACTTGGAAAAAAATTCGAGTTAAAACTTGGAAAAGAATTACAAAAGAAAAGTCCATGTGATTAATACTAGAAAAATTCGAGTTAAAACTTGGAAAAAAATTACAAAAGAAAAGTTATGTATAAATGAATTTCCTTCGGCTCTAGTAGTCTACAAGTCCATGTCGTATCCATTACTTCGACTTCTGCTTCGTTCTTTATTAACTTCTTCAATTTCTAAGATAGATGCCAATAAATGCTCCTCTCTGATCTTTGATTCCCGGCTAAAAGGAAGTTGTCACGTGTTACTAAGAGGACTAGTAATAGTAAAGATTTGAGTAAAAAACTCAGCACATAAAACTTCGAGAAAAAATAACTCACAAACTACAAAAAGAAAAGTATGTATAAATGACCACTGTTCATTTATAACTCTATTATCATGAACGTCTTTACGTTATAGTTTTGATTAAAACGTGTTCGTTGATAAGCCCAGTCCTCATTTCTTTGCCTTAGCTGTTTTCGACAACCCTAATGACGCTAATATCAATCACATTCACACACCTTCAATATCGTATCATAAGCCCATTTCACAACACACAGAGCGTTTCCCATTGCGATCAATCAAAATCTCAATGATCAAAGATATGCAATCATGATTTCTTGTTCTTAAACGATCTGTTGTTGCTGTCACTAGCATTAAATACAATATATCATAAATGTTGTACAAACTTTGCGTGTAATAAATGGCCAGGGCCGGCTCCAAGCTCGCTGATCGTCTCGTTTCACTCTATTCCAATCGTATTTATTTCATTTTTCTTATTCCTATTTTTAATTTTTTTTAATATCTAAAAATATATACAGAATCATCGTTCATAATTCATGTTTACGACATTAAAACCAGACCAGACCAAAGACATTAATAGTTTTACCCCTTTCAAAAAAAATTCTCTTTGATCATTTTTCACTTTGAGGTTTGTTTGACTCTTGTATATGTTCGATCTATGTTTTTCTATTTCCTTAAGCTTAAGAACTTAAAAATGTTTGTCCATTTGGCTAGCGAGGTGATCAAAATGGGAAGAACGCCTTGCTGTGACAAGAAAGGTTTGAAGAAAGGTCCATGGACTCCTGAAGAAGATGAGATTCTCGTTGAATATATCAAGCAAAACAGTCACGCAAGCTGGAGAACACTTCCAAAGAAAGCTGGTGCAAATCATATTCCTTCCTCTTTTGGACTTTGGTTTTGATTAATTCTAGTTCTCATCTTTATTAGTTTCTTCCGGATCTTGAAAAGGTTTACTTCGCTGTGGAAAGAGTTGTAGACTGAGATGGACCAACTATCTAAGACCAGACATAAAGCGAGGTCCGTTCACTCCAGAGGAGGAGAAACTCGTTGTCCAGCTTCACGCCATTCTCGGCAACAGGTTGCTTCTACACTGTCTATGTTCCTTTAAGAAACTCTTTGTTTCGTTGTTTGAAATTCTCTGTTATCTTTTTTTCTTATCAGGTGGGCTGCTATAGCAGCACAGCTTCCAGGGAGAACAGACAACGAGATCAAGAATTTATGGAATACTCACTTAAAGAAACGTCTTCTAAGTATGGGTCTTCATCCCAAAAGCCATGAGCCTTTACCTTCATATGGGTTAGCGAAACAAGCCCCAGCTTCACCAACAACTCGCCACATGGCTCAATGGGAAAGTGCTAGGGTTGAAGCTGAGGCAAGGCTTTCTAGAGAGTCAACGCTTGTTAAATCTGATTGTGATCACTTCTTACGCATTTGGAACTCTGAGATTGGTGAATCTTTCAGAAACATTGCTCCATCTGATCAGTCAACTACTAGTCAAAGCCTTAGCTCTAGGACAACATCTTCTTCATCTACACTTGTAGGGAAAGAGATTGTTGTGAGGACTCATGGATCTGATTCTTCTCCTTGTTGGAATAATCTTGAAGATGTTTCATCAGACTCTGCTTTTCAACTTCTGCTTGATTTCCCTATAAGTGATGATGATATGAGCTTCTTGGAAGAGAACATTAGTTTGTTTTAGAACTTGAATAGTGTCCATGTTGATTCTTCTTACTAGTTAGCAAGCATTCCTCTCTTTATGTTTTGATGATGCTACTAAGAGAAACAACAATGAACATATTTTCCATTCTCATGTTTTTTACACACAGTCAATATACAAAACAAGTTTTTTTCTTTTTTTTTTGAACTTAACAAGTTTTTTTTCTTTATATACAAAAACAAGATTATAAGCCATTGAAGAGGGAAAGAGGAGAGATTGTTTGCACTTTACAGTTGAAACTCTTTTAAAATGATCAGAAACATCCACAAGTTGCCTTTGGGACAATTCCAGTGGCTCTGTACTCTTAGTAGCAGTTTCTTCAGCTTTAAGAATGCATGGACAACTCGTTGGTTCTGTCTCCGAACCTCATATCTGCTTGTAATTTTGCAGCAGCCTTATAATCCAATTTCGTTAGTCTGGTTTAGTTTGGTATTTTTATATTCCTTTTTTATTGGTCGTTATACATCTGACAACCGTGGCAAAAGAGCTTGATGTAGGTGATGATTGGTTCGACTATAGTTTTAAAAATTTAGCTGTACAAATTTAGCCGTAGGTAAATTGGTTATAGCTGTAAAGTTGAAACTGTAGATTTTTTTGTAGAGATTTTTGTTGTAGTTAAATCTGTTGTAGCTGTAAATTATAGACTGTAGATATTTTAAAATAAAATATGTGAAATATGTAATATATATAAAATAATTAATTTTTATCAATTAAAGAATTTACACTAATATTTTATTATAAATTATCAAAGTTTACTGTTATTTAAAATGTGATATGTAAATAATAAAAATGTTATTTAAATATTTCAATATTTTAGAAACACCACAAAATTAAATAAATATTTAAAGATGTTTTAATTATGATTATCTAAATTATTTGATATTATAGACAATTTTTTATTTTACAGATTCTACCGCCAATAAAAGAAAAGCTTTAGGTTTTATATTCTAAAGTACTAAAAAAATTATACGTTAGATAATTAAAAAATTTTATTCTGCTTATTATCATAATAAATATTTAAGATGTTTAATTATGATTATCTAATTTATGATATTATAGATAGTTTTTTTATTTTACAGATTCTACAGCCTATAAAAGAAAGCTTTAGGTTTTTATACTTAAAATACTTAAGAAAAAAATTTGCTTTAGTTTTTTGCTGTAGTTTTAAAAATAAAGCTAAAGCAAAATTAGTTAAAAAATTAATAGAAACTTGATGTAGGCTTTCACTATTAAAAATAAAGCTACAACATGATTAGGTAAAGTTTGGTGATTAAAATAAATAAAGCAACTAAATCAAGTAGATAAAGCCCAACCAATATCACCCCACATAGACGTGTAGGTGAGTGTGTTTTTAAATGTTTAAGCTAGGAATTGAACTGCACTCCGTACGGATATACTTTTTGTTTCACAAATAATAATAAACTATAAATATATATAGATATTAACATTTTTTAATAAATGTACAAAAATATTACTTTGAAAATTATATATATTGAAATTTATTTTTGATGAAATTTTACTAATCATATATTCAAACTTATTTTTATTTTATTTATTTAAAAATGTAACAACATACTAATAATTAAATTTAAACATTAGTTTTTATATTATATTATTATAAAATTTTTAATTTTTATAAAAGTTGGACTCTCAAAATATTTTATGTGACTAAATTAAATTAGATAATATTATATGTTGAATATTTTTATTTAATATATTATATATTAGTTTTGCATTTTTGTTTTAAAATTACTATTTATTTTGTATATAAGAAATTAATCAGATAATCTTAAAAGAACTGTGCTATACTATTATTTTCACAATTAATTATCCAAAAATACACACAAATCTGGCCTAGATTAATTGGTGAAAAAATAAATAATAATTTCAGTATAGAAATAGATTAGATTTTTACCGGAAATGTTATTGTTTAGATTATATGGTTTAATGTTAGGAAAATATCATATATGCATGTATTTAGGATATTTTGTTAAAATTTTTAGTTAGTAGTCTAACATAGACTCTTTAATGGTAGATAAAACAAACTCTATTTTAATAGAATAGATTAATGTGCGTTAAATCAAATCAATAACTGGTTACTAATAAAAATGGTATAATATGCATATATGGTTGAAAATCCTAATTACAGTATAATCTTTTTAAATTAATAATCTATAAATTGATATATACTAAAATCTCTATAAAATAATATAATTTTATAGTTTCAAATTAAATTTTTGGTTCAATTAATTTATTAATAAATTAATAATCTTTATAAATTAATAAATAATTATAAATTTGGTGTATCCCAACATTATTAATTTATAGAAGTCTCACTGTAATAAGTGTTGAAAACAAATTAATTCTACCAGTATGTTGGAAATCTTTGTTTACTAAAGATATTCACACAGACATATACATGCATGGTAATTAATAATTGAAAAGATGTAAACAAAGCTATTTGGGCAATAAATCATATCAGATCCCCTATATATTTTCAGTAATTATGCCCATAAATTTGTTTTCTAAATATTAGTCTAAAACGCAATTGACTGGTTACATATTGTCTATTCGGCAATTCATTTTTCATAATATCAAAAAGAACAAAAAGTTTTTTTCATCTTTATTTTGGGTTTTGGTCATGAGAAACTAAACAAGATCATCAGATCCAAGACCTGCAACTATGAAGATGCACAGCAAAGGATTTAAACAGAAACCACGTTCTAAAGTAGTCGTCTCTTTCTTCATCGTCCTTTCCATTCTCATCCTCAGTACTTGGATGCATATGGTACTAAAACTCTTTCTCATCTTCGAATCATTTTAATCATAATATTTATAAGGCCTCCGGACATAGCAGGATGAAATATTGGTATATGCCTCCAAATTTTTAAAGAGTTATCATACTCATATAACCTCAAAATAGTTGAACTTTTATTTATTAAGATTAACTTAAAAATATTTATGGTTTTCTAAGTATCAGATCTGACCATGTATATGTATATATGTATATGTGTGAGTCATCATTTAATTGAATCTGAGTGTTCATATAGTTTGTAATAGGGAAGAGTAAAATCCAAATGATTGCGACATCAATAGTAGGAAGTACAAAGAAAACCATCAAGATCCCACTAAAGTGCAAAGACACAACACAAACATGTCCTTTAAACTATCCAAACAGATTCAAACCAGCCATCTCTTCCTCGGAAACTTGTCCTGACTACTTCAGGTGGATCCACCAAGACCTAAAGATATGGCAAGAGACAGGTATCACAAGGGAAACACTTGAGAGAGCAAAACCTTATGCTCATTTCAGGCTTGTGATAAAGTCAGGGAGATTGTATCTTCATCAGTATGATAAATGTTATCAAACGAGAGATGTGTTCACAATTTGGGGAATACTTCAGCTTTTTAAAATGTATCCTGGTCAAGTCCCTGATCTTGAGCTTCTCTTCCTCTGCCATGACCAACCCGGCATTTGGAAAAAAGACTTTAAGAAAGAAGGACCAAACTCTACATGGCCCCCTCCGCCGTTGTTTCATTACTGCAGTCACCGTGATGCATACGACATTGTCTTCCCTGATTGGAGCTTTTGGGGTTGGTACGTACATATCAATGTTAATGGACTGTAGCCTAAGATAAACGTTTTTATTAGTTATTGCTATATATATAGGCCTGAGGTGAATGTTAAGGAGTGGACAACATTACAAGTGGCGATTAGAGAAGCCAACGAAAGGGTTAGATGGAAAGATAGAGTTCCTACGCTCACTGGAAAGGGAACTCACACGTTTCTCTTGAAAGAAGAAACCTCAGGCATTGTAACTTCTCCGATAAGTATGATCCCATGGTTCATATCTATGAACAGGTATATGTCCATCCATTTACAGTATCCAGTTTAAGTTTGTGGAACTCTATATATATATATATATATATAGCATCTCATGATCTTCAAACAAAATAAATATCATATGTAATAGTAATGGTGATTTCAGGATTGGGAGAAGGAGAGGGGGAATGGTTTCAAAAGTTCAAACCTAGAAGACCAGTGTACCCATAGGTACCTGATATTATATACTCATGATGTTACTTTTCGGATTTTGTTAAATTTTTGGTTGCCTATAATTATTAACATTTTGGGGTTTCTATTGAACAATTTAGGTACAAGATTTACATAGAAGGTCGTGCATGGTCAGTGAGCAAAAAATATATATTAGCATGTGACAGTATGGCTCTACTAGTTAAACCAGAGTTCTTCGATTTCTTTGGAAGAAGTATGGTTCCATTGGAACATTACTGGCCCATTAGACCTCAAGAGACCTGTCGTGACCTCAAGTTCGCTGTTGAATGGGGTAACAACAACCCTGAGAAGGTTAGCTAATATTTCTAGATTAATGAGATTTTTTTATCACAGGTTAATATAACAATGAGCAATAATAGACTACCATTATCTTGTTAATTTTGTAATATTCTATATTAAACACATCATGATGTTCTTATAAATATAAACAGGCGCAAGATATAGGGAGACGAGGAAGTGAGTACATGATGAAAAGCCTAGACATGAAGTATGTATATGATTACATGTTGCATGTGTTGCAAGGATACGGGAAGCTGATGAAGTTGGATGTGACTGTGCCTGAAAATGCTACCGAAGTGTGTTCGGAGACGATGGCTTGTCTGATCAATGATGGTGGACTGATTAGGCAATGCATGGACGACTCCTTGGTTATGTCTCCTAGCGTCAAGGCGGCTTGTGACTTGCCGCAGCCTTACGGAGATGACGAGCTCAAAAGGTTTCTTGAGAAACAAGAAAGTGCGGAGAAAGATGTTGAGAAGTTGACCAATGACTATTGGGAGGTCCAAAACAAGATTCTTCAAAAAAGAATAAAAATATAATTTATCAGGAATAATTTAATTGATATATACTAGGGAGTCCTTAAAATTGATTTCTTTAAGGTTTTGGAATGTAAGAGGCAACTAATGTTTTTATTCAAGACCAAAACGAATGATTGGAGTCATGATTAATAAGTTAATAACAGAAAAGCGCGTTGCGTAGTCTTCAATTAAACACGGTCAACGTTTAATTAACACCAATAGTTTCCACCAGAAAAAAAAAATGCCTAGTTGCCTTGATAGACAAGTCTGCACGACCTCACAAAACCATGAAGAAGCTTTCAACATCTCTGTTCTGTCTCTCAGGAGTACCAAAAAAAAAAAACTAGATCGATTTCTCTTTGTGTAAAATTAAATGAGTAACCTAAAACTTGGTGTTGAAGTCATAAGCGCAAGGCTCGGAGATGGTGTTAATTCCTTTGTGGAGCTACGATTCGACGATCAGAAAGTCAAAACCTCGACAAAGCTCGACGATTCGAGACCTGTTTGGAACGAGAGGTTCTTCTTCAACATCTCCGACACAGATGATCTATCGAACCTGGTTCTTGAGGCTTACGTTTACAACAAAACTAGCAACGTAACGAAGTCTTGTCTTGGTAAGATTCGAATCCTTGGAACAGCTTTTGTGCCCTACTCTGAAGCTGCGGGGTTGCAATACCCTCTTGAGAAAGACAAATGGAACGCCTTCTCTTTTGGATCCACCATTAGAGGTGAGCTCGCGCTGAAGGTGTTTGTAACTGATAACCCCTCTCTCAAGGTACCGGTTCCAAACCCTAGAAAGAAGATTACTTCTAACACAAGGCGAAGATTCCACAGCATCCCTGCGTCAGAGAATACTGAACCTAGCCAACCATCGCGTCGACCACAGCAACCCGCAACCATCGCCTCAACCGCAACCGCAACCATCGCCTCGACCACAACCGCAACCATTGCCTCGACCGCAATCGCAACCACAACCACAACCATTGTCTCGACCGCAACCGCAACCACAACGGCTTCAAATGCCGACACCGGTTATGGAAGCTGCTCCATTTCAACCGGTCAGACCGGTTCTTAGAGGAGGCCTACAAGCAAAACAACCACCACTCATGATCTCGTCGAGCCAATGGAATATCTCTTCATCAAGATCGTGAAAGCACGTAATCTTCCGACAATGGACGCGACAGGAAGTCTAGACCCCTACGTCGAAGTCAAACTCGGAAAACTTCACAGCAAGAACGACACACTTCGAGAAGAACAAGAATCCTGTTTGGAACGAAGTCTTTGCTTTCACCAAATCAGACCAACAAGCAAACTTCGTGGACGTCATCGTCATGGACAAAGACGTCATCAAAGACGACTTCGTTGGTTCGATCCGGTTCGATCTAAACGAGATACCGACACGTGTTGCAACAGATAGTTCCTTAGCTCCGGAATGGCACATAGTCAACCATGAGAAAGGAGGAGAGATTATGTTATCTGTTTGGTTCGGTACTCAAGCCGACGAAGCGTTCTCAGACGCGACGTACTCAGACGCTTTAAACGCTGTAAACAAATCGAGTGTGCGCTCTAAAGTCTACCATTCTCCAAGGCTATGGTACCTTCGGGTTAACGTCATCGAGGCACAGGACTTGGTTATCGTACCAGACCGGACTCAGTTTCCTCCAAATCCTTATGTTAAAATCAAGTTAGGTAATCAGATGGTTCGAACCAAACCGGGTCAATCGCTTAACCCGAAATGGAACGAAGAGTTCACATTTGTGGCGGCTGAACCATTTGAGGATCTTGAAATCTCAATCCAAGACCGAGAGGAAGCTTGGAACGGTTGAGATATCGTTGATGAAATAGAAAGACGGGCTGATGATAAACCGGATAGTACCAAACCGTTGTTTAGTCTTGCGTTAGAGAGCCAGAGGAGAGTTAGATTTGCAACTACTAGGATTCTTCTGAATGTTTGTTTAGAAGGAGGCTACCACGTTCTTGATGAGTCCACTTACAACAGCAGCGACTTCAGACCGTCGATGAAAGAGCAGTTGAACCGATGAGCCATCAGTTGGTGTCCTTGAGTTAGGGATCTTAGGAGCTGAAGGTTTGAGTCTGAGTGAAGATGGGAAGAAAGAGACAGTTGATACTTATTGTGTGGCTAAGTACGGGACAAAATGGGTTAGGACGCGGACCGTTATGAACTGTTTAAACCCGCGGTTCCACGAGCAGTACACATGGGAGGTTTATGAGCCAGCAACTGTGATAACGATCGGCGTCTTCAATAACAATGGACCAATGGTGGTAACAACAAAGATGGGAAGATTGGGAAAGCCAGAGTTCGAATATCTACTCTTGAATCAGGAAGACTCTACACTAACTCGTACCCGCTTCTCGTTCTTCGACCTTCAGGTGTCAAGAACATGGGTGAACTACATTTGGCGATTCGGTTTACTTGCACCTCATGTTTCAGATGCTTCTCCATTACTGGAAACCGATTCTTCCCAAAATGCATTACGTGAGACCTTTAAAAGTAGTGCAGCAGCAAATTCTCAGGCAGCACGCGGTTAACCTAGTGGCGGCTCGGCTAAGCAGAGCCGAACCGCCACTTAGGAAAGAAGTGATAGAGTATGTAACCGATTCGAACTCTCATTTCTGGAGCATTAGGAAAAGCAGAGCTAACCTCTACAGGTTGAGATCGGTTTTC